>NW_027116062.1:1340732-1342228 GCF_000696795.3 Halyomorpha halys | reverse complement strand
AGAGAGAGAGAGAGAGAGAGAGAGAGAGAGAGAACATGCACTATTATATAGTTGATAAAAATAAAGAATAAAGTAAAACAATATTTATTATAATGATAAGAAATAAAAAAGAAAAAAGAAACTATGGAAAAATGATAAATGATAAAATGCTTGATAAAACAGAAATAAAAACTTAGCTTCTTTAACCCATTGAGAACCATCCGTTACATTTGTTACCAAACATTATTCTATATAATAGGAACCTCATTAATACATTATCATAATCAACTACTTATTATTATTATTATTATTTAGATAAGATTGTACATATAAGAGAGAGAGTTATAAATACCAAATATTTATGCACCTAGATTATACTGTATATGATAACATGATGGGATAAACTGTACATGATAACGTTCCTGATTTATTTACGTAAAATAATACATTGCTGTTTTGACCTAATATTGGCAAATCTGACAAAAAAAACAAAACATTATTTGCCTTTATTTAGAATTTAAAATATCAAAAAGTTAGCGTCACATCGTATGATTATTTTCATTATTGAGATCGTACAGACTTTCCAGAAGCCGTTAGAGTTGTTACGAATAAACCCCTGTGTACAGTTATAAATGTTTTATTGGATTTGCTTCTATTCAAGAAAAGTAGTGATATTTATTTGCATAAAACAATAAGGAAAAATAGCTAATTAGGTATGCTGTATAACTGTAGATATTATTTTCCTGTATAAATGGATATTATTAATTATATACATTTTAACTGCTTTATTCTGCTTTTGTTTTCATGTTGTATTTATTTTCAGGCATAATCGTACTTCTTTTCTATGTAATTACTTATTACTTCTTCTTACTTACTTTTATGAATTTCGTAAATAATATTGAGTTGCGGCTACTTTCATTGGAATACGCTACAAAAAGTTAAATGGGATTAATTTATATGATTGCCTGTATGGTGGGAATTGAGCGATGGTTGATCATGTTCCATGCCTAGAAGCTATTTAAATAACTATAAATGACAACACTTATAGAACTAGTAAAATGAATAATAATAAACAAACTAACCTGCCACAGTATATTCGTATATTAATAAGGGAAAAACGAAGATCAAGATCGAAGTGGCATAGGACCAGATATCCAACTGACAAAACGTATTACACCAAATTGGCTAACAAACTTAAAGCAGAAATTAGAAAATTCAAAATTTACTTAACTTCACTGAATATCTTACAACTACTGACAAATCACTATGGAGAACCACCAAACAGCTTTTGAAATTCAAAGATTTTAACTATCCCCTTCTCACCGAATCCCAAACCTGGACCAGAACTGACGAACTAAAATCGCAAACCTTTGGACAACACCTTTCTAAAACCTTTATTCCGCATCCCATATCCTTAACCCAATTTACCTTGAATGTATTGAAGCAGAACTCAATAATCCACCCAAATGACCCTACCACCTAAAGCATTTCATCCTTCTGAAATATCCAGCATCATT
>NW_027116062.1:1336453-1339416 GCF_000696795.3 Halyomorpha halys | reverse complement strand
CCACTAGTTTCTAACCTTGCTTCCTCTTCCATTCCTGGCAATCCTCCGAGGCGCCTGAAAAGAAGATGGCCTCGTGACCTTATATTGTAAACTGTTTTTAGAGTTCTACTACTGGGTAGTTTCTCTACATCCTGTATCATAGCATTATGTCTTTATGATCAAATTTACATGTTGTAGTTTTTTTATACAGTTGTAAATATCAATAAATAAAAAAAAAGAAGCTATTTATTATACAATTTTTTAAGAACGGCTGTTGTCTATTCACAATTTTTTATGGAAAGAGGACGCTATTGGAGTGACCGAATGTGCTTCAGCGACCGAAGTTTGAAACCCATAACAACTTTTAAGCTGCTATGGAAAGCTACCTTGATGTTAAAAGAGTGTGGACACGATAGCTTCAACGGATTCGTAGAGAGCGTTGAGATGAGTAGTCCACATAGGTCTTGGGACCGTGGTTATGGTCTTGGCAAATTGTTTCTTCGAGGAGTTTCTAGGTGTGCTCGAAGACATAAGTTTCCCTCTTGGAGTATGTATCAATAACGCAGTGGTCACATCCGGCAGCAGAGCAGGTTTGAAATCATGATGCATCTAAATGAATAAGGCTACGCTCAAAGAAGATGGTAACCTACTTCAGAGTAAGATTCAATGTTGACACTCACTTGGATTACTTAAGATAAAGGTTAACTATTTCTGTTAATGGACTTAGTTGTTTGCTTTTTAGCGCCTCTTGCTCCCGGTAACGATTTATATTTACTATGGAGTATTATCGGTTAAATTTTGGAGTTTATAATCGAAACCTCTTGGGACAACAAAGGAGACAATGCAGGGAATGGCTCTGTTTCAGATAGCTGCCTCGTTACTGCCTACACCTGTGGTTGGAGCGGACGAAACATAGTTTGTATATTGAAGTCTCAACCGATCTTTCGGAGAATCTTTGAGGGAAAATTGTAAAAATCCAACTAATGGAAAAGGGTATACAGGCGAACCCCATTAATGGCCAGAACAGATTGGTTACATATAAACAACCTGTGATTTCAAGTTCGGTGACTTCGAAAAGGTTATTAATTTCGTATGTACCTGTTGTGGTAATCCGGAAACTGCTAAACACAAGGTTACGACCAGCACCTCGTTTGAGATAGCAAATGTTACTACTTTGAGAAAACGGACTCTAGGTCATTACACGAAGAACGACATACCTTACCCGGTTAGCAAGTATAACTACACACACTAACTTTCGCCTATTGGTGAAAGGAAACAGGGCCGCTTGTGGCAGAGGAAGTTAAGACGTTGGTCTAGGAAACTAAGTACTTTTATTTTTTGGGGATCTACGGAAAATTCTATAAAAATATTGCCCTCTCACCATTGTTAGTATTAGTTGCTTAGCTCTAGATAATCAACCCCTATATCAGAAATGACTAGGGAGGGGGTAATAAATAAATAAAAATTGAAAGGAAATATTCATTTTTTTTTTCTGAACGAATGGCACAAATCACCTCTGGTACATATGATTGATAAGATACTTGCGAATGACTCAAATAATTACTTTATCTTTCTAATGAACGATCGAAATCCACACTTGGATTTTAGCTTACAAAATACACAAATTTAGATTAAAAGCACAAAGATATATTAGGACTGCTCTTTTGTATGTCACTAAAAAGAACATACCTAAAGATTTAAGAATTCAATATGTTATGTACTAACCACCGAAAAATCGTATTATTAACAATTTCATGAAAATGGTAATTTACTCTAAGATTCGTTGATTTTGAAATTATCGCATCTAGTATTTCTAGAAATACCACATCAGTTAGGTAGTGTATTTTATATTTTTAGTTACATAAAAATTGGAATTCAGAACCCAAAAATAAAAATAAAAATTAAATTAAATTAAAATAAAAAAAATATGAAAATTTCGGTCACTGAGCGACACCTATACCTTCATAATGTAATTCATAAATTTTCTCGTACGATGCAATCAATCGTGAAGATTTTTCAAATCGTAAATTCAATAAAAGTAAAATCCAGGGTTAGGTTTTAGAGGGTCTTATGTAAGTTATATGATTTCTTTCACTTCAAACTATAGTCGTTTGAACACGATAGTTGAAAAGAAGATGAAGGGTATATTATGTTCTTGTTTACCATCATTACAACGGAATATCAATTTCCAAAAGTGCCGTGAGGACAGAACAAACACTAGAGAGCTGCAAACAGGTCGATGGGCTGGCCACACACAAGAAGTGTTTGAGATGTAAACGGGAGAGGATAAAGCAGGGGCTCCGAATCAACAAGTTAGCGGCAACAGGTGCCGCCGGGCTCAGACAATAGTCTTCCCGATCACAGCCTCTGTTGGCTCTCTTATTTGAGGATACGCATCTTATATAAACTCGAGAAGCTCTTCAGCTTCTTATTTATTTGTTCCAAAGGTGATGAATTATTTCAGATTAACAGTTGTTCTTGTAGTTCTTTATTAGTTTGCTACTGTATAAGTAAACAAGTACTACAACTTTTGGCAAGTATAAATAAATATCGTTATCTCAATACATGGAGGAGTGGAGACTGTTTCTTTTGACAATGAGGTATACGAGTTTCAGGAAGATAATAAAATGAAAATTTCATTAACCGATCTAAAACTATTTGAATCGCATCCATCTTGAAACACTATTATAGCCTCCTCTGCATTTTAAGTTTGAATCGATATGTTTGTTCTGAAATATGCAATTGAAAAATTATATTCCTGAAGATGGCATACTAGCCAAAACGTTGAAATAGTTTTGTATTTAAATTATAATAAAATCTCTATCGATCCAAATCTTACTAGTTTTTAACCTTGTTTCCTTTATCATTCCTGACGATCCTCCGAGGCACCTGAATAGAAGATAGACTTCGAGACACTCTAATGTAGAAATGTTATTAGAGTGCTACCTCTACAAGTCTGTAACATTTACTTACCATTTTTTTTT
>NW_027116062.1:1335375-1336023 GCF_000696795.3 Halyomorpha halys | reverse complement strand
AAGAACAAAAAGAATATGATAGTGAAGTTTTAAACATTTTTAGCGAATTTAATTAATAAATAATCAAATTAATTCATTTTTATTAAGTTGATAATGTTATTAAATACCACAGCAATATTATTTCATCTATTCACTAATGCAGTTTTGGGATTTGATGAAATCACTTACTTTCTTATCGAAAATCACTCGTCAGAGTTTTTTTTTTTTTTTTTTTTTTGCATTTTCCGTAAATTGGTTACATCTCCTGTGGTTATGACAAAATTTCCAGGGATATTTCTGGAAGACATACACATATTTCAGTTAAACTACTTTTAGATGATAGATTTGTTTCTAAAACTACTTTGTCCAATGTTTAACGTGAATCTGTTCATTAATTAGTTTTTTTTTTAATTTTATAATTTTTTTTAATTATACTAAACCTACAATAAATACCCACTTTATTGAAGTCAATTCCTGCAACTGCTCCAGTCCTGGTGCAATCTTTCACATTATAGTGTTGTTTGTTTACTGTTCATATATTAATTTTATGCCTGAAAATACCTCAAATTAGTTACTCATTTAATGGATTAGGAATTTCTTAAACGTTAAGTTTATAGTATATCCTGGCAAAATTTATTTGATTGATTATATTTAAAAATATATTTTTAA
>NW_027116062.1:1324359-1335097 GCF_000696795.3 Halyomorpha halys | reverse complement strand
ATTAATGTTTGAAGTACCACCAATGGGTGGTTCCTTCCTAAGATTTTCAAGTGTATATGAAACATACAACATATTTACTTATTGTATTATTTTGTACTGTTGTAAATTACAATAAATAAATAATTTAAAAAAATATATTTTTAACTAGCATAAACAACTTATTTTATAATTTTACATAAATCTTTTTTGTTTAATGGTAATGATCATTAAAGAAAAAAGATTCAATATTCTTAATGATCATTACGAGAAATGGAGTTATTTCATGACCGACGAAAAAATAAGTTCTGAAATGATTATTTTATCAAAACATTTATTCCGAGCTTATAATTTTGACAAGAAGTTCATTTTAGACACTAAAAGAGTAAATGTCATGTTGGTAAGTTTCATATAGTTTAAACCGTGCTAGTTGCTGCCGTGACAAAGTTTTAACGGGCAAACAGTGTTTAACGTGACAATGGCTTTACTGCCGCTACAGCTATCACGCCAAACCCAATGCGACTATGCTATGCTGACAGTGAATTCTGTCAAGATAGTAAATAGTATAATGACGGAAACAATTACGCTAATCTTGTGGTTACAACAGCCTTTGCCGTGGCTGTAAGTGTTAACGAGTGAACAGGGTTTGACGTGACAGTAGCTTTAATTCCACTTCATGCACTATCGACGATATGTCAGACTTGTGACAATACTCTCTGGAGTTGTCGCTTCCATAATAATTTTAACGTGTATTGGACTTGCATAGCGGGATGGTTGCTTTAGACTGGTTAAGAAAGAATTTATTTCAAATTCCTAATTGAGTAATTAAAGTTTAATAAAGGGTCAATTATTTTAAGAGAAAAAGTGACCATTTCGGTTGCCTGATTCAACTACGTTTATCCAAGTGAACAGACTGGTATTATTATTTAAACAATTTGTTTCTTGTCTAACTGAATCAATGTCACTTACGACATATGGTTGCATTCTATACTTATGGTATGTTTATATTCTATAATTAAAATTTCTGTAGAAAAAAGAATCTCATAAATAACTTGTTTCTCAGAAGTGCCCAGAGTCTTCCATTTGTTCCGGACACTCTTGTTTAACTTAACCCTGGGGTAAATTATACTACTCCTAGGAAAGCCTGACATCCTCTAGACACGCCTTCCCCCTCCCGGATATTTATTTCTAATTTCATAGGCTCTCTAGGCCCTGCCTAATTTCCTAAATTATCTGATTGGTCCAACCCTCCTATTTCCATGCTCTTCCTACCCTCTCTTCTCAAGTATACATATATATTTTCTAGCTCTGGTGACCTAAGAGACAGTCATAAAGAATGGAAATTTCACAATTTATAGATAAATATTACAGATAACCTTAAAATACCAAAGGTAGCAAAAGGTAATACTCAACACGATTTTTTTTTTCCCATGCACTCACTAATTTATTGTTTTTTTTCTGTTTTAGAGGGCTCAGAAAAAAATAAAATAAATAAAAATAAGAGACAGTTACAGTCAGAGAGATATATATGTAACCACTCAACCATGTTGTATCTGTAACTATGTAAGAATAAAATCATTTCAGCCTGTTGTTTAAATTTGTTATCATTCAGAACACGGTCTTACGTGAATGGTCGCGTTGTTGATCAGTCTCAGTTCCAAGGACTTATGTTAATTTTTAGTATCCTCTAATTAATTTACTTACTAAATTATTAGTTTATGTTTTATTTTATGTCAGGCAAGATATATCGATAATCAGAATATTATTAGAAAAATATATTCCGAAAGGGATATATTAAAAAAAAAATGATTTTTTGAATGTTGGTCCAATTATTTAACTTTGATAATAGTTATACAGAACTTGTCTTGCAGAATTTATTTGTACTAATAAACCTAACAACTAGTAAAGGAAGAATATAACACAGGCTATTGTTTTATTATAAATCCGGTATTTAAAAATAGATTTTATTGCTGTTGTTGATAGACATTATTTGTTTTTGTACATGCCTTTTAAGTTGTTGTTTTACGAAAAAGAACTAATGTTTGGACAGATATTACGTTATATATTGTTTAAAATTATGTTATATTAGATGTTTTCTAAGGAATTCTGATATTATAGTAAAAAATACAACATTGTTTATCTTAAATCATTATATGAGCTTAAATTAACCGGATAAGATATAGAGTTGTACTGTCCCCTTCTTCGTAATCATCAGACCATAATCATGTTGCCGAACTTGCATAAAAAAAACAAAAAACCAAACTCATATACTCAAATACATGTACTTTATGTAAGTGAGAGTCCATTACGAAATATTCATCATGTGCTGTATATATAAATTTAATTTATTGATTCCGATGATTATTAGAATTATTAACATGATAAAAAATGATTGGCCTGAAATAAAACCAATTAATTAACTAATATACTTTACAAGTACTTACTAATTAATATACATATTCAATGATGTTGCAACCTATCAAATATTTCAGCTATAGTATAAAAACATTATATTTTTACACTACTGTGCCTCAATAATCTTCGACTTAAAAGAGACAGTACATACTGTGAAAAAACATTGTACTTTTTTATATTTTTTAATTTATTCAATAATTATTTTTATGCTTTGGCTTTCAAATGATTTGTAATTTTTTTTTCTTTTTCAGGTAACAGTGATAGATTTTCACTACATAATTTCATCATGGTAACATACGAAAATCAGTAAGTTATTTTTTTATGTTATCGCATACTACTCTTCACTCTGTATGTCGTTTAATAGTTATTTTATATCAATCGGTTTGTTTTGTGGAGAATAAGAAAAGAAATATTAATTGTCGTATCAAATAAGTTTAGGTGTGTAAAAATTAAACTAACGTTATTTCTATTATAATAAAACAAATTGAGGAAAACGAGTTAAATTTCGTTTAAGCGTTTTATGAAACCGTTAAATCCGAATTATTGCATAAATCCAAAATTTTGAAAGTTTTGGAATACATTATTTTCAGCCGATGTCCTGTGTTCACGAAATAAATTCATAACTCATCTTCCGCTCCAACTGCTTTATATTATATCCATATGTTCTAATCATGGAAATTTTGAGACGTTTTGCTTCTGGAAATTCTGTGAATGTGGAAAACAAAAGTAAATAACGAATTACTTTGCCGTCATTTTCCAACAACACATTTTATTTGATTAATTTTTTTTTTCAAATGCATAATAAAATCTGCACATACACATTTAAATGGTCATAAAACAGTCTCATTCTATTTTTCAGTTTATATTTCTCATAAAAGGATCTACATCTTGGATAACCATTTGCCACCAAAACCGGACAATGGATATAATGCCATAGCATATCAATAGATTGTTATAAAATAGATTTGTTATACAAAAAATTCAAAGAAAGAAGTCAAATGAACTACGTGATTGGAGTTGGGACCCCCACGATGCCTCTAACAACTCAGATCTGCCAATTAGTCTTCGCCCAATTAGGCAGAGCTAAACTAAGACTTAACAGTGCGTGCCCTAATCACGCCTTCAAATAAGACAAGTTATGGGCAAGCAGTATTCGCAAATACCGACTCAAGCACTGTTTGCACTTATGACCTGAGTAAGGACCTTAGGAGCTAACTTTCCCAACTTAGTGAAGCGTCATTTTTCGTCTGGAGAATCTAATTTTACGCGGTCTGCCTTCGGCTTCCCTCACAGACTTAGTGTGTGGCAGCACTCCCTACACTGCTTCTTCAATGTTTACAGCCCCTACTGTGTAAAATATTCTTACAGATCTTCTACAATTTCTATAGTGTGTTTGTCTATATTACTTTTATTTGTGTTAATTGCAGTGCTAATTTTGCTTTAACCATGTCCAACATAATAATTTTAACTAAACATATATTCCCAAGCTTTTTATTATTATTATTCTATGGGCAGCAGATCATGTAGGGCTAAGTCCTCGCGCGATATATTTCCCAATATTAGAATGTAATATTTCCAGTAGTAGTATACATCCCGCGTTTCTTGACGTGTTTTTTTCGCAGGGTGGGCTCGTCACTCCCATGCCTATTTTTTGCGAGTGCCACCCATAGGCTAACGGGCCTCTCAAATGCCCGGGGGATTTTGTCAGTCAGTTTTTTGCATTATTTTGTACTTGAAAAAAGCCCGGGTGGGACCGGAATACGATCCGACAACCTGTGGATTGGTAGACTAGCGCATCACCACGCTGCTACCCCTGCCTTCTTATAAATAATAATAATAATAATATTCTGAACCTCTGCCACTGATAATGGGTCATGGGATCAGTAATTTGAAACAAACCAGTGCTTTTTGAACAACGGTTATACAAGGTGGAGATTTTTTCTAGATCATGCTCAACCGTCAGATTTTTACCTAATTGAGGGTACCCACTTTATGAGGCTGGGGGGACCTCTGAAAGACTCTATGACACACAGGAATGACTCAAGGCTACAGTGTAACAAAAATACTTATCTGTTACTGCCAGATTCGAACACCCATCCTTCGAGGTAGTTTTTGTAATTAATACAACCTTTGAAATATTTCTCAAATTTACTAAATTTCTATTCTAAATTTTGTGGAACTGACTATTTATGAATATTATTAGTTATATTTCATGTAATATACGACGAAATAAATAAAACTATATTTTCTTACAAAGCAATTGCGGTATTAGTTTTACAAGACACTTTAGGGGACCATACTGCATTAACATTAATGATTTTGTTTCGTAAAAAAACATGGGATTCAGAGTTGGTTTAAAAAAAAAAAATAATGGTGTTCATAGTGTGTGATTTCGAATAGTCTTTCTATTTTAAGTTTTAATACCAATTTTTACTTGAGTACCTTAAGTAGTATGACAGCATGGTTAGTATAATTATTTATTCTTACTGTGTGGTACTTACAATGTGCCAAAAAATTAAATTATGTGTTCATGGTGTTTGATTTCGAATAGTCTTTCTATTTTAAATTTTATTGCCAATTTTTCCTTGGGTACCTGTCAAACTACTTAAGGTTCCCAACTTAAGTAGTATGACAGTATGGATTAGTATAATTATTTCTTCTTACTGTGTTGGTGGTACTTACTATGTGCCATGTACTCACACACTTATACTATGAAAAAAGTTTATAACCTGCTAACACCAAAAAATCTGAAAAATCTGAAAATCTGGGTAGGTATTTTTTTTAAGTTTGTTTAGGAATTTCCCTGTATGTTACTTAGGCGTTTGACAAACTTTGGTTTCAAATGCTAATTTACGAGGTTAATAAAACAATAATAATAAATTATGATAAATAATACATATCATGCATGACCTTCAAGGTTTTTACGCTGGCTGTTTTCTAACCTAAGGGATGTTAACCGTTCAAAGCAGAAAGAATATTGGGTCTAGCGCAAAGCATTTTCTTCATTTAACGGCTGATATCCTAGAAATTGAAAACAATTGTCTTCATCGAGGATCACTAGGAAACCGCCGAAACATTAAACATAGTAATTGCTGGTATTCAAATTGATAGAATCTCAATACGGTTAAAATGAATTAATTAAATTTTATTTGTCATTCTACTAACAAAAAAATCAATTGTTTGCACTTTATAATAAATAACAAAGTAATTCCCTATACTAATCTGGCCAAATTTCCTGTGATGGCCATAGCTGCGAAGCTCCGATCTAAATATAATTTAATAATAATCATAATTTGAAGCGCACATTTAAAACTTAATTTGATGTATCGAAAATGTATTGACTTTTAGATAGACAATTCAATATGTCTGTAGGAAATAAACTGGTTTTATACAGTTAAATCCTAAAACTATCAACTGTCGAGTTGCAATAGTGATTCCAACTGACAGAGAAGTTCCCCGGAGAACTCCCAAAACACCTTGGTACATCAGAAATGACAATATTCAGCAATACATACCATTGGTAGAAAAAGGGATTGAGAAATTCGTTTTAAGAATTTCTTTTTTTTAATACAGGATACGCCAAAGCTAAGGCAGTCCGTATTATGAACTTTAATCTCCCAGTTAGAGGATTTAGAAGTTAAGCTCCATGCGCTTTTATTAAGTAATAGTTTGAAAATTAAAAAATTAAAGTATTAGTTGTATTTACTTTACTTAATAATTATTTCTAGTATCTTGGAACTTAATTGATTATAACCTCATAATCAGCTTGCTTGTAATTGAAATGAAAACTATAAAAAAAAATTTTACTTCCTAAAATTAATTATAATTAAAATATTTTGAAAAAACATAATAATAATAATATTAAAAAAAACATAACACCTCTTCATGAATAATCTGATGAGACCCAAAAGTTCTTGGGGGCCCATTTATAATTTACTTCTCTGGAGGAAATAGCGGAGCCTTCAACTTTTGTAAAGACATGGGCATCAAATATTTAATACTGGTAATTAATTTCCGAATAAATTATAAATCATCTTGGTGATTAATGGATTGTTTTAATTATTCTTTTGGACAGGAAACTGGTTGATGAAAGAAAAGGCCGCTGAACACTAAGTGGATTATCCTGCTTCATCAGCCCGCTCACCCCCTCATCTTGGCCAAATTGAACATAATCCTTTCAATTTCATTCTTATATTCATGCTAAATATCTCAACTTGAATAATGGATATTGAATACATTTTTATAAAGCCGAAGAAACAAACAATGATAGAATTGACTGAATGTCTCTAAAAATAAATATGTAATGAAAAAAATTGAATTCTGGGCAAATGTTCTCTTAGAATAATTGCCGAACTAGGTTCTTAGTCTAAATGTTAATTAGTCTAATGTCCTTTATTAAATGTTTATAGTTATATAAAATAAATTGTGAGATAGTTGGAAACAATTGAATGTAATCATATAATTTATAACTGTACAAAATTTTGTTCCCTGAAGGGGCAAGTAAAGAGGAGAGGATGGTTATTCCTCATGATCCAGTGGTGATGGCTGACAATCGCCTTCTCATTGGTTTGTCGCTGATGGGTCTGGTCCAAATGTGCCGCCGTCTTCTATTCAGGTCTTGTTCTGGTTCTCTGTGAGGTTATGGTGGTGTGAGTTTGACCGTTCCAGTGGTTCTTCTGACAAACGCTGGCTAGCATGAAAAAGGTGTGTTTCGTGGTCGAACAAGTGACTCTGACGTCATGTTGTAACTTGAGGTTCACGCTGTCTTAATTTCACATTGAGAATAAATTTACAAATTTTACATTTACAGATTCGGATGCGTAAATCCGACAACTCGTCTACATGTTTATTGATATCAACATAAATTCAGTACTATAGTGTTCTTTATATTCAGTAGCGAACTCATCCCAAAACATTAACATATCCGAAGAGTAGACTGCAACATTTATTATGTTTCGAATGATTTAGTAGATTTGGGTCAAGAACGATTGGTTATATCGGGATCGAAGCTTCGGGTTCGAAAAAAAGCGAGTAAGGGATAAATTATCCTTAGTAAAAAATGATCGAACAATATAAACGATTCATCCCCTTTGCCAACTAAGGTCATTCCATAAAACTTCATTGTATTTTCTAATCTAGTATCAATTTTTTAATAATGTATATTGTTTCAGTTTCCCAGTGTGTTATTTAATTAAGATAGGCTCTTTACACATGAATTTCCTATTTTGTATTTTACGGTTTAAAACATTTTAAGACTTCTGTCGTTTTATTGGAAATGATATGATCTGTGTTTGATCGTATAGTTTATTTGATATTTAATACAACTTTTATTTATTGATAGATATTACAATCTGCTACACAGTTGTTGGCAATAGGTAATACTGATGAATGATCAAATTCGTACTAAAATAAAATAAAATAAGAATAAAAATGAATAAATAAATGAAAAAATGGAATTGTCGTGAGTAGAAAGGCAAGAGAGTTGTAAAGTTCTACTGTTTGCTGCCTGTAATAAATAGTGCTGTTTAGTTTTACATTTAAATATACAAAAAGGATTTTGCGTCGAATTCAGTCCAATAATTTGTCAGAAACTATTTTTCTACTTTTTAAATTGTAGGAAACCATGAAATCTGTTCTACCTGTTTTGTTTTTTATAATATCATATACATGAACGATAACATATTTCATTATGATGCGCTAGTTGTAAACCGTTGATATTTTATAGGATGAGCGGAATGATGGTACGGTCAGTGGACAATATTAATAAGTAATCGTTAATCCAATGCTTTGGCCAGAATTCCAGGCCTTAATAAGGGCTACATAATAAAAAAAGTGGAAGAAATAAATAAGAACTTAAATTACATTAAGTTACATTAGTATTATGATAACAAAATGTGTTTTCAAGTAAAATATGGAGAAAGATAGATAAAACATTTACTATTTTTATCTTATTATACTTACATTCTAAATTATGTTCCGATACTATTTGTAAAATATTTACATTATAAAAATTATAAATTATTTGTAAGCTTACTTTTTCTTTCTATACTGCTTTTTTTTTATTCATTGTTGTTTTTTGGACTTTGCCCTGATGAATCTCTGAAATTCAGGCCGAAACAATGGCTCTTATAAGTTTTAGTGGTTTGTGTTACTTACGTACTGCAATCCTGACCATCTTCTCTGGTATCATATTTCATGCCAAGTTTCTGTTTGTTAAATATGTTCCTCAGAATAGAATGGCACTAAACGTTATTATTTTCTAGGCCCCTCAGAATTTATGGTGATGTTTTACTTGAGTCTGTCAGCCAGGATCCGTTTGTTATAGTACCAACAATTGGGGTTCAAAATTCGACTGTAAGCTATCAATCAAAAAAACTTGTTTTAGAAATTAGTAGGTAATTAATCGCACAAGCGAAATTGGGCTATTATTACATTTACGTTAAACACAAAAAATGGTCGTTTTAGAGAATAATTACACTGAAGTAATTGTAATACTCTATTAAAATTACTGTATTTATGCAAATTAACTGCAATTACTCCTTTCAATTACTACAATTGTAATTGAGGGTTTAATTACAATTACTTCTGAGGTTAAATAATTGTAATTAAGATCAGAAATGTCTGTAATTTAAGTCACATGTGTCTTCAATGTATGTAAAACTATTTCTTATGAGTTTGGATTTGATGAATAATAAACGTTTCTAAATTTATTTTTTTTGAGCCAATGTAAACAGAAAAACAATGTAGAAACAAAGTAATTTGCAGTTTTGGTGCCAATGAATTGTTTACCAACAACAGTACATAGGTTTGTAATTAGTAATTGCAATTACTAAAGCTCAACTAGTAGTTATAATTGTGGTTCAGAGTTACAATCGCATTATTTCATTAATTACGTGCAATTAAAATAATAAATTGAAATAATTACTTATTTCAGAAATTCAAAATTACGATGAGGAGAAGATGGTCGGAGGACCGGTCAGAAAAAATAATAAGTTTGATTTGATAGTAGTTGATTAATAATAAAATAAGATTATAATAATAGAGATTAAAATTATACAAAATATATGATAAAAAGATTAAAAAACCGAGTTCACGTGTTAGTCTTGAAATATATTATAGAGGTAAGACTAACATACTATAATCTTATATTATTATTGATAAACTATAATCTATTTAATTTATTGTTAAGTATATTTCTAAGTTTGTTTATTATTATTTATTTTTTATGTTTCTCTGAGTTAAGGTTGTTAGCTTGTTTTTTAATCCCTGATCAAGGCATTAAAATTCAGTTCGAAACATCAGTACAAATAAATAAGTTTTGCTTATTTGTGAATTTTGGGAGCGCGGTGGCACGATGTTACTACCTCGGGTTCATATCCGGCTGGGGAGAAATTTGTTTTCTGTAACACTGTAGCCGTGAGTCAACCCTGTGGGTCCTTGAGCCCTCCTGGGGTTCACTCAGCCTCATAAATTGGATAACTCTAATCGGGTAAAAATCTGTCGGTCGAGCGTGATTCTGACCAAAGCACCTCCTTGCCCAACCGTTGGTCTATTAACAGTACTTCCTTACAAAGTACTGCACCCTTAACCCTTAATGGGTTGTAGCAGTACAGATTTTAATTTTTATAATTTTAATTAATATTTATATGTGTATTTTAGCTTAACGCAACCCCCAACCATCTTATCCTCATATTAAGGTGGGGTCAACTATTAACAAATTATTCATTCTAAATTACAATAATATTTTATAGCAGTAATTAAAATTAAATTTTGTCCACAATGTACTACACAGGACAACACTAATACCCATCGTTCATCTTTAGTCAAAGAAGAAAAAATCAGAAAAGAAGGGTGTTGCATCTTGGTTCGCTTATGAAACCCCTGACATAGGACCGAAAACAACGAAATTTCTAATCCGTACGTAAGGATTTTTAATAAGGTCAGGTGTCACCAATAAATTCACAATCTGGCAAAAAGAGGGGTTATATAGATAAAACATTTACTATTTTTATCTTATTATAGTTACACTCTAAATTATGTTCCGATACTATTTGTAAAATATTTACATTATAAAAATTATAAATTATTTGTAAGCTTACTTTTTCTTTCTATACTGCTTTTTTTTTATTCATTGTTGTTTTTTGGACTTAGCCCTGATGAATCCCGGAAATTCCGGCCGTAACAATGGCTCTTATAAGTTTTAGTGGTTTGTGTCCCTTACGTACAGCAATACTGACCTATATAATACTGAAATCTTCTCTGGTATCATATTTCATGCCAAGTTTCTGTTTGTTAAATATGTTCCTCAGAATAGAATGGCACTAAACGTTATTATTTTCTAGGCCCC
>NW_027116062.1:1322158-1322942 GCF_000696795.3 Halyomorpha halys | reverse complement strand
GTATTTTCCCTTTTTTATTACATGTTTATTAGCTAATTTATATCTTTGGGCAGAAATGACTAATATAATATAGCTCATTATACACTTTACACGTGCTGTAAGGTAATTCACCAACCTTCAATTATTTTGAAAGTACTACAATAAAAACCAAATAGTTTTGATTCATATATAGATATATTTATTTATGTACTGATTATATGAGTATATCTAGAATAAGTATATTTCTAAGTTTGTTTATTATTATTTCTTTTTTATGTTTCTCTAAGTTAAGGTTCTTAGCTTGTTTTTAAGCCCTAATCAAGGCATTAAAATTCAGTTCGAAACATCGAATCAGTAGAAATAAATAAGTTTTGTTTATTTGTGTATTTTGGGAGCGCGGTGGGACGATGTTACTACCTCTAAGGACCCGGGTTCAAATCCGGCTGGGCAGTAATTTGTTTTCTGTTACACTGTAGCCGTGAGTCAACCCTGTGGGTCCTTGAGCCCTCCTGGGGTCCACTCAGCCTCTTAAATTGGATAACTCTAATCGGGTAAAAATCTGTCGGTCGAGCGTGATTCTGACCAAGTCACCTCCTTGCCCAACCGTTGGTCTATTAACAGTACTTCCTTACAAAGTACTGCACCCTTAACCCTTAATGGGTTGTTGCAGTGCAGACTTTAATTAATTTTTATTTGTGCATTATAGCTGACCACATCCACGACCATGTTAACCTCATTTTAAAGTGGGGTCAACTATTAACACATTATTCATTCTAAATTACAATAATATTTTATAGCAGTAATT
>NW_027116062.1:1296859-1322108 GCF_000696795.3 Halyomorpha halys | reverse complement strand
ATTATTCATTCTAAATTACAATAATATTTTATAGCAGTAATTGAAGTTAAATTTTGTCCACAATGTACTACACAGGACAACGCTAATACCCAACGTTCATCTTTGGTCAAAGAAGAAAAAAATCAGAAATGAAGGGTGTTGTATCTTGGTTCGCTTATGAAACCCCTGACAGCACCGAAAACAACGAAATTTCTAATCCGTACGTAAGGATTTTTAATAAGGTCAGGTGTCACCAATAAATTCACAATCTGGCAAAAAGAGGGGTTCGTAGAATAAACAATTCGCCTATTTTGAGAATAATTTTAATGCGTAAATTTTAAACAATATACTTTAACTGTAAAACCATCGTTATTTCCAAGATATTTTGTGATTTTATTTTGATTTTATTTATTTTCAAGCAATTCGATATATTGCAGTACTTACTAATAAGTTTTGCTTAGATAGTTAATGAAAATGTAATTTTTTAAAATTATTTATTTGTGTTTGTGTCAAAGTACCTAAGAGTTTCTTTTCATTATTTTTTGTTATATTCGTAAAACAAATAAAGAAATAGATAAAAACCCTCAATTATATCAAAGGCATTGTTCAATTTTGAGAATTGTTCTTGAGTTTAAAAATAAAAAAAAAAATACAAAAAGATTGGTAGAGAACTACTCAGACAAGCAGAACGGTAGAACTGCGCCTGGGGACGAACGAAGGTTAAGTGCGTGAACTCCCTTGGGCGTGATTCATGCCTCAGCACCGCGGCATAACTTCTAGTACAATAGCTACCGATCCAAGAAACTAACTTACTTCTTAGCAGATCGTATAAATCTTTTATCTCGCTATAATTTACCTCCGGCGTTTGTTAACTTCAAAGGTTTGAAGCTCTATTTAACCTCTCTTGATTGCCTTCTAAGAATTTTGATAATTACGTTTGCCAGAACCGATGTAAAGTAAAAAGTATAGTACTTAATTTTTAATATATATATTTTTTTAAAGAAACAGTGAGATATTCTATTCATTTTAATTACTCACTATTGTTCCTTTGAATTAATTTAATTTAAACTTCAGTTCTCTATATACTCACGATTGTGGAAAATTTATATATTTTTTTCTGCAAGTTTGATCTTTTACTCCATTTATTTATTTTTAAATTAATTTTATTTACTAATAACATTATTTTATTTTAGGCCTTTTAAAAATGTTAATTTTACTCTCAGATAGACCTTGAGTGAATATCATTGCAACTTGATTCCCCTTTATTCGTCGAATCTTATTGAGACAATATTGTTGAAGCAAGGTGGTTTCAAATGTGTCAATAATATTGCTTTAAAATTGTGTCAGTTACAAACCTCATTTCTCCAAAGGCCATTTGTCCTATAGGCCGTTTAAGATTTATTCATATTTGAAATATCAATCGTAGTTGTCAAATAAGTGATGTGAATGAATCGGAAAACCATAGTTTTTTTTTCTAATTATAAAGAAAATCGTATAATTTGATTCACTAACAACTAGTAATGAAGAAATTCGATTATATATACTGTTTTTGTAGTTTGGTGATATTTTCTAATAATTTTCTAGCATTTCATTTCAATAATGTAATTTTAATAAACCAAATAACGTCTTATTATTTGAATTTTTTTAATTGTAC
This sequence comes from Halyomorpha halys, assembly GCF_000696795.3. Taxonomy (NCBI): domain Eukaryota; kingdom Metazoa; phylum Arthropoda; class Insecta; order Hemiptera; family Pentatomidae; genus Halyomorpha; species Halyomorpha halys. The sequence continues at coordinate 1,320,475 of NW_027116062.1, read as the reverse complement.
AATTTTTTTTAAATAATAAAAATATCTCCGATTCATTGTAACAATGAACTATTTGATTATAAGTCAACCTTTAAAATACCAACAAATTTGTTAGTAGTTTAATTTCCATTAAGTTGTTGCGAACTTTTATATATATGTTTAAACATATATATTCTATGTATTTTCCCTTTTTTATTACATGTTTATTAGCTAATTTATATCTATGGGCAGAAATGACTAATATAATATAGCTCATTATACACTTTGCACGTGATTTAAGGTAATTCATCAACCTTCAATTATTTTGAAAGTACTACAATAAAAATCAAATAGTTTTGATTCATATATAGATATATTTATTTATGTACTGATTATATGAGTATATCTAGAATAATTGTATATACTTCATATAAATATTAAATGTATATTTAAATATACCAATTATTTTTCTATTTTATTAGTTCGTATTTGGTTGTCGAAGTGGGATGTTCAACCTCTAGTCTGGATTTGATTCTTATAGTTGGATGTACTATCGCAAGACAGGATTAAAAGAAATGTACTGTCATAAGTCAGAGCCGAGGCAGTTGTAGCCAGTGAGCTCTGGCAAGTCAAGGCGTCAACTTACTCTGGTCAAGGTGTCTCTTGTTTTGAGTGGTGAAGGATTGAATCCTGCCTGAGTGGGTTGACTAGTATTTCTTGGTGGTCCCGTGAAATGAAACTTGACTTTACTTCCTCACTCAGCTTAGAATAGGTTATTCACTTTTTGAATAACCACCTAGGATACCAGAAACACCAAGGAATTGGTAAATCAAGTGGAATGTGTTGTCAAAATTCAGGATTCGGTTGTTAAAGTGGAATACATTGTCGTAGGTCAGGACTAATGGACTTTTTAATTCTAATGATACTTGAATTGTCGAAACCTTTGTCAGAGTTTGTATTGCAGGGCTTTTTTTATAATTTAACCATACAAACAATTATTAGGTATATTATAATAGAAAATAATATCGTATTCTTTCTATAAAATATTTGTTTAGAAATTAATAAAAATTTTGTTTAGCTACGACTATAGTATTTTTGAGCTTAGTCCGATTATGCTATAAAATAATAGTTTTTACACAAATATAACATTATAAAAAATTATAGTGATAAATGATTTTAGCCTGAAATATTCTATCGATTTAATTTCTATTTCTTATGTTTGTTATATGATTTACATATTAATTTTACTCTTACTATGATTTGTATAATAAATATTTAGATATTCCAACCAACGGCTTTCAGAAATGACCGTAGTGTATGCGAGAAAAAATTGAAGCTATTGCAAATAACTCCTTACCAAAATGTTTCAAGGAAAGCAAAACAAAGAAAAAAAAAGATAGAAAAAGGAAGAGAAAGAAGAAGTATTCTTAATCAGAAAGCTGATTCTCTGATCCTTTTCTCTAAGAGCGAGGGTGTGTAAAGATGAGAAAGGTTAAAAGAAAAAATAAGTGGTGAGAGAACAGTGGAAGCTACCGTGTTTTTACCGTGTTTAATTAAAAACCCCGACCTGCCGGCGTGCCCCATGTTCTCTATTAAAATGTTGGTTATATTCATGGCATGTCAAAATAATATTAAATCATAAAACATATGTATATGTACATAATATTTGACTTCACGGGTATGTGATGTAAGAAAAATAGAAATTTTCCATAAAATAATATTTTAAATACCCCTTTCTAAGACAGTTTGTTTGATAAGATTTAAACTTGGAATTATTTTTTTCTCATATGTGTATGCTTCTTACGTACCACATTATTTCCTAGTTTGTACCGATATGCAGATTCCTTATTATTTCATTTGAATACATATGTTTTCAGTTTTTCTTTGAAAATTATGTATGATGTATTAACAAAAGTTCATTGATTTTCTATAATTATTTAATAGTATATTCATATTTATTTTCTTTATAGTATGTTGTAGTTTTATGTTATTAGGTTCTTTAAGTTGTGATATTTTGGTTCATTTTATTTGGTTCTTTTGTTTTAGCGAATCGATATAATTCAGATATTTTATGTTCGTTTTCAGAATGAACTCTTAAATGTTACGACTGACATATTTTTATGAGGTGTAGATAGTTGACCGTAGATAAAGATTTGTCGGGTGGTGGAGATTGGAGAAGTTTGTCGGGTGGTGCGGTAAGCAAAGAACAACATAAATAAATAAATATGTTTTTTTTTATTTAGGTTGTTTTTTGCTGACGGCACCCCCCGACAGACATATTTTTATATTTTTTCAGCTGTTCCTAAAATTAAACCCTCAATAGTTAAGGGACCTACGACTACCACACACTGACTGGCGTGATCATTAGAATTTATATTAAACGAATTTAAAATAAAGATACTTGTAATATACTTGGAATTCCAACATAGTGGTCCCCTCCGAAAACTAAAGAAAGTAGACACTCCGAAATTCTTGTATGATACTCACAACTCTTGACGGTCGAACATTGTATATTAGAATAAATAATACAAATTCCACCATCAAACCAATTCATGATGGTGCTCTACAAGGTTCAGTTCTTTCTTCCATTTTCCTTAATTTTTTATCTTCATTATTCCATCCAGTTATCTATCCACCCACTTTGATCTCCCCCCGTCCAGCACAATATATTTTAATGGTACATAACTTTGCTGTGATTTTACTTAGGTACGTAAATACGTAGATAACCCGTCTATATTTCAATACAAGGTGTAATCAGTGGGCTATTGATAGATTAGCAAAAAGTAAGTCATATTATTCTTTCATCATAAATTTTCCAGGCCCAAAAAACACGAAGGTGAAATATTGAAATCAAATTATCAGCCTCACTGTGCATTTTTATAACAAAGTTTTCACATTTACGAACAAATAGTACAACTTATACATTGAAGTTGCTAAAAAAATTAAAGTGCAATTTAAGTTAGTAAAAATATATCTTGAGCAAGTGTCGGAAAATCTTTTGTTTTTAGTTACCACATTTATGTACGGAAAAAATCTTTAGTATATTTATTTTCTTCATGAGCCTATATATCTAAATCTTAATGAGTAATTTAAATATATAAAATAGCTTTGAACTTATATTTTACTTATCTACCTATACCTGGCTAGAATGCACCTTATACTGAAACATAGTATGCATTTCACACCCCTACTCAATGTAATATCAAACGCATCCCAATTTTTAATGTTTACTCAGTCGGATAACCCATTATTCGAGTAACAGCTGATTTAAAAGCATGTTAAATTCGGTTTCTATAATAAACTTTAGATATACATGTGGCTTAAAATAGCTAAAATAGAATCGTAAGAATTTTTGAAGATGCTGATAGTTGAATTTCACTTTTATATATATTTTTTCTTTTCTAATATTTTCCTAAGGTTGAAATTAGAATAAGTGTTTATAAATACTAACGCTTCAAGATTCCCACATAGATACACAATACGTTATCGGTCTGTTTTTTAAAGAAGTTGGAATTAGCATATATTGGTATCGTTGCTTCAGCATTATTTTATTTTTTGTATTTTTCATATTTTCATCTTTTGTATTTAACTAGTGGAACAATTCAAAAATTGTTACTACCAAACTTATCATTACTATCCTATAGGAACAACACCATTTACTAGTCTGCCTACCTCCTCTTAATAACTTCTTCTGCTAACGGTTTCTCATTTATTTTTAAGCATTAAAACATCATAACTATTTTTCCTTCCTCACTTACAAAGGTAGGCAAGCTTTAAATTTACCTGGAAAGAGAAAAAAAATATTGGTAATCGATTAATCCCTTTATTCCATATTTATTAAATTTTAAGGGTTTGTACGAACTGAGATGGTCCCATATCAATGAAGAACCAAAAAGTCCATAGACAATTTTCGCTCTCACGTATGTAAATCTAATTTCCTTGATACAGAAATATTTCAAAAAAGAAGTCCGATTTTACAACAAGTTGGAGGATTGATGTGGATTAGTTATAAATTTTCTAATTTGAATTTTAACAATTAATTTCGCTTTCTGATAAAAATACTCCTTTCCTAATACACTAATATTTTAACAACCATTCACCCTGTAGATATTATTTATAAACGATAAATCATTAACCTTTATAACAATGATATTACAGGCTTATTGAAGGTTCTGTACTGATAAAACCAATCACTATCAACATACTTCAGTTATACCCGTTCAAACGCAAATCTAAATAATCAGTTTCATTGAGCCCATCGATTCATGGTTCATTACCGTTTAAAAGACCTGTTTGTTACTAAATCCTACAAACTTACACAATATATACCTTAAAATATAGGTAATCGCCAACTTAATGGAATCTTTTCATTTTTATTATTATTTTAGGCAATTTCCTGGAAACACAATATATACAAAAGAAAATAACTTCAGAAAAATTTGCACTGACCTACGTTCTTGGCAGACATTTTTTATCTCGTGACCAAGATGATTAACCAGATTTTAAGGGTATTATCAAGAAATATCTGTTTTTTTTTTGGTTTTTTTTACCAACGGTTATCATCTGGCTAGGATCATGCTGAGAACATCATTCTGAAGTAGTATGGACACCAGTCCAGAATAAAATAATTTTTTGCATGAGGACTAGAACCCGCACCCAGGAATTAAAAATTATTCCCATTGCCTTGTTATCCTGATAGGCCAGGATTTTAACCTTCTGGAAGAATTTCCCTAATTATGGAAAGTTCGCGGAATGAAAGAAAGAAAAACAGTTGAAACACATTTTTTTTTTTTTTAATCATCTTCAGTACTACATTTTCGAATAGGGTCTAGTTTAATTCATTTATTGCAATGTGAGCAAATAAAATAAGTACATTATTTAGCAACAATATAAAAAATATAAATACAGTAGGTAGTTGATATACAAGCTATATAGAATGTACAATACGTATTTTAAAATATATTTTCCGCACTTAATTGTAAATTTTTATTATAAAAACTTGTAATTAAATATCCATAATCAATTTGAGTTCTTAATTATGTATTTTTAAATATAAAAATAACACTTTCTTGCAACGTTTTAATTTATTTCTTTTTATAATCTAAATATATATATACCTAATTATTACATGATTTCAATTCTTTAGTTTTCCTTATTATTTTTGAGTATTATTTTAACCATTTCTTTTGATTAGTCATTAAAAATTTAAATGAATTTGTTATTATTATTTTTTTTCTAACTATTCACGTACGCATTAAGGTAAATAAAATTACAATATATATATATATGCATAAACTACAATGTCTGTGAAATAAAACAGTTTACTCGTGCATTTGTACTTTTTTTTTTTTTTTTAGTCTTTTGTATAAATTTACACTTGGGGAAAAACTGACGGATATTTAAACTCTGCCTGAGGAAAAAAGAGCAAATACATAGCGACCAGAAGGGAAATTTAAAGATAAACAATAGATTGGAAACCTTGTACCTTATTTCCACGAATTAAATACATTCATCTGGAAACTTTCTCTAAAATGAATTTTATTCGAATTAAGTTATTATATAAAGTAATATAAATTATTATAAAGGGAAGTAATGTAACACTGTAATAATAATTTTTCGAATGAAACCTTGATAAACGTTTTTTGAGTAGCAGCTACAATCCAATCTGTAATCTATCAAACATGAGACAACCAATTTTATTTTAAAATAAACATGTTCGTAATATGAAAAATGAATGAGTGGCTTATAAAAGTACTCATTTATTGTAAAATTTATCAAATTAGCAAATGAATTCTAATAAAATAATCTGGGATGAGTCAATACGTCCATCCAAGATGGACGCTAATAATACATTTTTCAGTTAATGTAATTGAAAAATAAAATATCCTAAAATAATGCATACAATTTCAACTTACAAATTTTAACTAACTCTCCATTTAAAATTCATAAGCTTATTCATTGTCTTTTGTTGATTCTGTATATAATCCATCAATACATTATGCATGTAGCAATTAATAAATAAATCATTTTTTTAAAATATAAAACAATTACCTTAAATAAATATTTAACTGTTCTACTTTTTAGTCATAAAAATATAAACAATAATCATATTGTTGTCAGTTTTATACTAAATTAATAAATACAAATTCCATATACAATTGTAAATCAGGAGATCTAAAAACATTATGTACATTCTTGAAACAAGGTTCAATGAATGAATATTTTATTCATAATTCATCAAATCGTGTAGTGTTTATTGTGATATTGTTAGAGAAGTATCTTTCTGCAGTTAAAAAATAAATTATATAGCAAGAAAATACAAAAAAGTTCCTTACTAAACATTCCTTGGCCTAAAAGATGTATGTATATATATATATTTTTATTTTTATGTTTTCAGCGCTCAGCATTATTTAGACTAGAGGTCTGGGCTTATTTACAGCGTATTTACAAATAATAAAATAAAAAAAAACACTGAAGAAGGAAAACCTTTTTTTAGTACGTTATAGGCAACATTTTTTTTTTTTTTACTTGATGATGTAAAATAATTTTCAATGTTTCAATGAACAATAATTTTTCAAATTAATTCAAAATAAATCTTAACGAAATCGCTCCAGACAAACATTAAATTTAAAAATATTTGTCCTTTTTATTTATTACATTGCGTAAATCATTAAATGATAATGCTCAGCGTCATTGTTACAGTAAGCATCTTTATTCCGGTAGAATTTCTGTCTACCATTTCTCACAGTTCATGTTTCACGCCATTAAGATGAGCTGGTAACCTAATATTCCTGATAACTTTATTTCTGAGGTAGAAAATTCTTGAGAAGTCTCAAAGGAACGTTTTCCTAAAGAGATGTAGTTACGATGCGGATCTTAAACTCAACTTAAATTTCATTTCACTTTGATACTACCAATACCTTTGTTTACATAAAAATAAAAACAAATTTAAATGTCAAGAACAATATGGCATTATTTTTGTCAAAATATTGTGAAGAATCGACAGTTGTGTCGAATATTTACTCAAGATCAGTTGATGAGTATGTAGGTTGTGCAATCCTAAGCAAAAAAGAAACTATAAAAATGCATTCTTAAGTGTTATGTCTATTTTTATCTGCCAGATAAAAAGATGTAATGGGAAAAGAAATTTTATTCGGGCTAGTCATTCTAGTTCCCACTCGGTGCCCTCAAGTTTGCTGCATGTTGATTCAGTCTAACTGGTTTTTTGACCTCCCACATTGTGTAGAGGCGTCCTGATGGATTGCCTCTAGCCACATCTTAACCTCCTTGTTTTCATATCCTGAGATTTATTTATTTAAGTGTTTCGACCACTAGAGCCATTTACACTGAATTTACAAAGTTAGTAAATAACAATAAATCAAATTTACAAAGTGAGAAAGTTACAAATTAACAATTACAATTACAAGTTACATTACATTACAATTACAAGTTACAAATTTACAATTACATATTTACAATTAAAATTACATATTTACTATTAAAATTACATATTTACAATTTGAATTACATTTTACAAAGTTGAAATTAGATTTGAGGTAGTTAGTAAATTGCTATAATGAATTTTGCATCCACTTAGCTATTGCTGGATAGTTAGACTATATGTGATCATAAATATTAATGATTTTTAGAAAGTGAAAAAGTTTTGTAATTGTAGTGGGATCTTCTCTCAACATCTCATCGAAGTATAGGTAGGGGAATTTAAAAAAAAAAATTTCATTCGGAGCTTTATATCTTTAAAAGGGCCGCCCATAGCTCAGTGGTTAAGACACAGTCTTACCAATTTGATGTCTATTGGCGGTGCCGGTTCGTATTCGGCCTGGGACGTTGACTTTTTTCATTGAGTGGCGGTCCCACAAAATGAAGAACTTTGACCCCCAACCATGGTTAGGCAGTATAGGACTCCAATGGGATTCTTGGCCGAAAAATATATATATATATATATATCTTTAAAACTACCAAAACACTAGAAAACCTAAGGGAACATCATTTAAGGTAGAGGAAAATTTGCTAAAATATTAGACCTAATAAAGCTCTTCAACAGTTCTTGAGGTATATCTTTTTAAAAAGAAATATTTTATAAAAATGTACTGAAAGATTAATAGTTAGTGAATTTATTTGTAATATTTATATTTCAAAAACTATTTGACGCACATATGTCTATACAACTCTTAACATCCAAATTAAAGCTAATTCAATGTGTTATTAAACTATTATATCAGTAGTTCTAGACGTTTATTTTGGTAGGAGTAGTAGTTTTCATGATTGCTATAATTGCTATAATAAATTGATGAATAGTTGCCCAGACAATAAGTTTAGTTTATGAAAAAAATATATCTCAGGAAATATTCGACATACAGATATTTGCGATCACTCAAACTAGTTAAATTTTCTATAAAATAGTTTATGCCGTTTATCTTTTTAGGAGTAGTAGTGTTAATGATATTTGACTAGACAAATTCACGAAATATTAGTTGAAAACTATTTTGTTGTTTTTTGACCGCAACACTGGTCATCTTCTACATGTTTTTAATTCCTAGTTTTTCGGATAAAATGTCTGATTTTTGAAAAATATACCTCTAGAACCATAAGACGTACAAATGTCTTTCAGCTCTCAAAATGAAGGTAATTTAACTTTCTATAAATTAGTTTTTGACACTATCTTCGTAGGGGTAATAATTTTATGATATTCGCTAATGAATATAAATTTTGATCATAAAAATTTGTCTGAACTACTATAAATTCGTTTTGTTTTAGCAAATATCATAAAAACTATTACTCCTACGAAGATAAACGTCATATCCTACTTTATATTCCATTTAACTAGCTTTAATTTGAGTGCTAATTGACAAAGGCACGTTAAATGTTTTTTTAGATATAGATTTCTCATTACTACTGATCGTTCAGTACATTTTGTTATGAAAAATGCCTTTAAAAATGCTATATTTCAAATACTATTGAATGTAAATAGCTCTAATAAATAGGCCTGATATTTAAGAAAATTGACTCGAATTTGAATGATGTTCTCTTTGGTTTTCAAGTGTTGGTAGTTTTAACCTGTGACTATGAATGATGGTCTGATCTCACATTGCCGTCTAATATTGAATTTGTTTAGCGGGTCACTGAAGAGGATCTAGGAGGGTGTTTTCCGGAGTGCGAATTTGTTGATCGGGTGAATTGAAAAATTGTGAAAGGGTGAAATTGGAGGAGCAGAAATGAGAAAGAAAAAAAGGAATGAATTGAAACATTTGTATTTATTGTTCAGATCGAAATTGATTGTAAAAGGAAACTGTAGGGGAAAAAAATTGTTTATTATATCTTGTTATTGTATCTCTTTTTTTCTGATTATACCATGTATGTGTAATTTATATATGTCCGATTACAGATCGATAAGTATGCTGTGTGAGATAGCAACCTGGTGTATTTAGGCAGCATAGATAAATAAAGTATTTCTCTATAGAGTTCCGAATTAAAAAAAATTTTTTTTAACGTTATGAAACAATGGCTGTTTTTCTTCATTCCCCCTTCCTCAACTTGGCAGACTTGTAATTATACATAGTTTTCATTAACGTAATCAAAAATTGGGGTAAAATAACTACATTTTTTCTCATAATGGGGTCTTGTACTATTATAGTTAATACATTATAAATCCTTTTCTCAACTGAGACAAGTTTAAACAATAATAAATTTCAAACAATGGAGTAGGAAAGCGTGAAACGAGGTGTGAGAGGTGAGTTTGCTGTGACTTGTGTTAGTTCTGCAAGTTGGTGCAAGTTCGTTAGTCACGGCTGTTAATGCCGCAACTTCTTCCATCGCGACCGCACTCCTTGGATCCACCTGCGGGCCCTCACCTGGGGGCATCTGTTAGGTGTCCTCTAGTCCCGATCGGACCACTGTGCAAGGATATTATATGGTCTTTTGAATGTTAATAATAATCAAACAATTGTTATTGATATTTAATTATTGACCATCGACAGTAAAGAGTTATTTTGTTTACAAACCAAATAAAGACGTTGTTCATTAATTAATCGATGGAAATAGTCTCGAACGGGAAGAGCTTAACCATTATGGAATAACTGAGGAGCAAATTGAGTACAGAAGGACCACAGTGGGTTGGCTAAGGATTCTACTTATTTTGCTTCCTTACTACCAAAGTTTGGAAAGCCTTATTTTTTGAAAAATAATGATTAGGTTTCTATAAACATCATGTTTATTAAACAGGAAATGATACGTTGAGATATAATTCTTAGATTACGTTCTTATGACTATTTTATGTAAGGCGGTTTGTTAAGTAACTGTTTATGTAAAACTAATACAATAAAAATCTCTTAAACTAGTACATAAAGACCTATATCCACGATCACATTGTTACACAATAAGTGGAAGTCGTGCAAGCAGCCTGCACATTTAGAGTTAAAAAGAGTTTTCATCATGGGAGGAGGAGTTAACGTTTAAAAACAGAGGTTTTTAATATTTTTTTCTAATTAAACATAGCATATTAGCGACACAAGAATTTCCCGAATTATCTATATCCAAAGGCAATTTTATATATGCACAAAAAATAAGTAAAGGGACAGATCTCGACTTAAAACACAAATTTATATAAGACTTTTTTTTTCAAACTACTAATACAATCATGAGCCTTTTTTAAGTTAATGTACAGCTGTTGGACCACATGGTTGCGTTATTCTACGGGGGAGGGAGGGGGGGAAAGCTAGAAGTTCTAACATCAAACGTATTCAATCCTTCCAGTCCAAAGTTCATCGAACAATAGTCAGTGCGCCAAAACTATGAAATCAACAATACCTTTCATGAAATGTTCCTCTATTTTATGTATTTACCTAGACATCATGTCCAATTTTTTTCATACCGTAATTACTTCAAATTCATAACATTGAATATTGGAAAAGAATGGTTTCGCAAATGATGATCCAGAATAGATCATTTAGTCACATTGGAGACCAATGTCCAATATGCATTTATCAACAGAAAACAATAAATTGTAATAATCTTTGAAATTATGAAGGCATTCGATATTATAAGCCATACACCCATTCTTTGAATATTAACATTAGTGGGAATCAGAGGACAAATGTATTACTTTATAAAAACATTTCTCACTAACCGTCATTTTAGGGTACGAGTCGTCTGTGATCTATTTCAAAATCATCAACTGCTCAATGGTGTCCCTCAGGGTTGTGTCAAATACTCTGATCCACAATAACACCGATCAATGGTCGACGGAACGAAATAGACTAGGGAATAACAGAGCCTTCTTCTCTCGGTCAAGAATATTAAATCTTGAAAAACCTTAACCTAAGGGTGTACAATGCCATGGTAAAGCCAGGTCTGGGGTACAGCTGTGAGATCTCGGTTATAACAGGCACTCTACAAAGCAGATTCGAGAAATTTAAAAGAAAAGTCCTCTGTATAAGCACAGGAGCGCAGATAGCTTTTGTGGTTGCATCAAAGCCTTAACACATGGAGGAGAAGAACTAGCAGTGAACAGCTTGCTGAGATTAATCAGGCAATATCTCAAGATATGGATATGGTTCTTTACAAGATCCATTTTCAACATATCCATTAATAATAGAGTTGAAGCAGCATTTGAAAACTTTGAACAACATGGGTCTTGTTTATATTTAATATGTAGGGTGTAATAATATATAGGATCTTGTTTTTATGGCTGCCAGGCCATTGTGGGATAACCGGGAATGAAAAGGCAGACTCGCAGGCCAGAATAGCTATAAGTGTAGGTGAAGTCGTAACATCATCAATATGCAAAGATGTTATTTCATGGATAAAAGAAATTGAATGGCGAGAGTGGCAAGATGAATGGTTCACCATGAGAGAAAACAAGTTAAGAATGGTCCAACAGACAGTGTAACGTCCAACCACAAACTTGAATGTGAGAATATAGATAGACATAAATAGAAAAAAAGAAATCAACTCAAAAAAATATTCACGGCTTGTTTGTTGAACCGAAATATAAGATGAAAATGCAGTTATATAACTATAAGGATAATAATAATTAAAAGGCTTAACGAACTTGAGGGTTCGACGCCGATACCACCAATTATTCTTGGCATACATCCTTCCAGTGATGCTCTCCCAAACCCAAATTTACTAAATCAGTTTTAACGCAGTCCTCCCATCTACTTTTTGGTCTAGCGCAGGACGTTTTCCCATCGGTTCAGTGTTTATTAACATTGAGTGATCCGTTTGTTACTAAGTCCTACAACCTTACACGCTGCAATGCTATAATATAAATATGATTTATATTTAGCTTGTGCAGTTCTCTTAATTCAGCATTGTGTAGCCTTCTGGACTCTCCGGTTAATTTATCTTTTTTCGGTCTGAATATTTTATGTAATATTTTATTTTAGAAAACCTCAAGGTGCCGTTCTTTCTTGCTTAGTGTAAGCGGCCACATCTCGCATTCATAAAGAGCAGTGGGAAGAATAATATTTTTGTATTTACTATTTTTTAAGTTTTTAGATAGAAGGTGCGAGTTAAGCATTTTCGAAATTGAAAAATTGACAAGCGTTTCGCACCTTCAACTTCACTTTTATTTCCTCATTAATTTCGTTTTTTCTAATTACTGTAGAACCTAAATACTTAAACCTATCGACCTGTTCTAACGTACTGCCTCCTATATCTATATCGCCGAAATTTCTCGCGTTTCTACTGCTAGCCATATATATTTTGTTTTATCCGTATTTATTTCAAGACCTAGCTGCTTCCTGAAGTTCATTAACGCGGTTGTATTTAGTTCTATAGTTTCCTAGTCCTCACCCAATAATACCAAATCATCAGTGTACCCAAGCATCGGTGTTTTACAACCTATATTTAAACACTTTTCAGTATTCATCATATTTTAAATGACGTTTTCTAGACATAGGTGGTACGTACGAACTAGGAGGATACAGTTATTAAATAAATTAGTAAAGGTACAGGGAAATCGCTAAAATAAAACTGTCGAGTATTCCATGAAAATTCTTATGATCATAAAAAAGTAATAATAATTGTTAAACAAAAAATGATTTATTTTATTTATGCTCAAAGGAAGTTAGTAGAAATGAATTTTGAGACTTTTTCATTCCTGTAAGTGGTTAAAAAAAAAAAGAAAAAAAAACTGGCCAATACCGGTTCAAAGTAACCATCTTTAGAAAGCAAAACGGTTTAGACGGCTGAGTCATTACTTACGGTAATGAATTATAAAATTTAAAAGTTCCATTGCATAAGGCTCAACCATTGTAAAATATAATTCAAAATATAAAACAATATGATGCTATTTGAAGCATTTTTTTTTTTAGAAATTTCAAAGGATTAATGATATAATACAAAATAAATCTAAATGTTGAGAATCCGCTTCACCCAATGTTCATACCCCTAAGTAAATTCAGCTCCCGTATGGGGGATGGCTACTAACTCACTATCAGGAGAGCAAGTAAATTATTACGCAGTAAAGTTAACGAACTTGAACCTTATCTTCTAACTAGCGTTTCATCGCTGTTCCTAACTTTCATCAGGGGGGAGAGAGGGCGAGGGACGTCTTGGATGTATCTTTTAAGCCAATGATAAATCAAAATTTAGCGTAGGAGGGTCACACGATTTTCTGACCACAAATAAATAGTTTATTGAATGAGGCCTTTATTTCCATTCAAAATATTCAAGATCATGCACAAAAAATTAAAATGATGTGTATTCATATAAGAGTTAATCTACGGTGTGTACCAGTCATTGACAGATAAACATTTTTTTTAAATACTAAGAATTCGGTGTCAACCACAGTTTCGGAATTGGTGCCAGTTGTAAGCTCAACCCTCATTTTCCCAAGGTAATATTTGTTTTTCAGTTAAATAAATAAAAACAAGCTTTTTTTGGTTCTGATTTTTTTTTTCGTCAGGTTACGCTTCGTTATTCAGAATAACTTTATGTCTATTACATTAGTCATTAATATTCCTTTCAAAATAGTCATTTTATTTATATATGCTCCCGATTTGATATTTCATTTGTAATATTACAGATAGGCTATCTTCCGATGTCAATTTTGTCGATTCATTTGTGTAGATGTAAATACAAATAAAAAAAAAGAATGTATTTTAAATATAAAGTTCTTATTTCATCCACTAGCGAATATTTATAATCTATTAGAACATTCTTGGGGTTCGTTAAATTGTGAAATAGTATAAATGAAATAAAGAATCTAAAAAAAAAAAATACCTTTTCTGTTCACAGAGCCAGATTATTTTTAACTTTTAACTTTTTAACTTTTAAAACTTTTATGATTATTCAATTTATTTTAAAAGAAGAAAATCCATTTCTCGTGACATTTTAAGCATAATTTTTACAAAGATCTAGCATATAAAAAAATATTCTTGATATATAGCGACAGTCGACAGATATAAGTTATATTACAATTTTTACTGTGCAGAATCTTCGTTGGAACACAATTCAAATCCTTACACGTTCGAGTGCTAATAATCTTTGAAATTATATTCAATTCCTGCTTAGACTTAAATGATAATTGACAGAGCATTTCACTGCTTAGTGCAAAAATTAGGTTTTGCTTTAAAATTTTTACATGAAAAAATAAGTACTGCTTAAACAATATTTATATAGTTCATCTCACAGATTATATTGTAATAATAACAATAAATATACTTGAGTGAGGGAACTGGGGCATTAAACGACTACTTGTTTTTAAAAAGAAAAAACATTAATTCCAGGACAAATCATTAAAAATACACCTTTGAATGTCAACAGTGTACTGGGAAACCTCATAGATTATCTAATCTAAGCTTCCGACCGAAGTTTATTTTTATTGCATCTGTAAATAAAGTATAATATCAATTTATATTTTTATATTAATAGGTCAATTTACATAAACATTAATTCAAAGTTTTATCATATTATATTAATTAAAATTCAAAATATTATACTAACATGTTTCAATCTACTCCCTTTGTAGGGAAGATAACACTTGATTTGCAAGTATTTTATCTATATAGACGATAAGCATGCAACATTGTTATAAAATTCAACAATAAAATACGTAATCACAATATTACTTAAGTTATTACTTGATGGTTCAAATGATATCACGTTTAAGGAAGTTCTAATTATATCAATGTTACGATAGTTACATGAAAAATGATTCCTTCTAGGTTTCCGTTTATGGGCGCCAGAGAAAATACGGCCCTTTATCATTTAAAATAAATTTCAAAAAGTATTTTTTAGACTGTTTAACTAACAATTTTTAAACCTTTTACTTTGAATATTTCCCAATGAAGCCAATTTAATTTTATAAATCTGAATAAGGGGCAAAATAAATTTTTAAGTTAATATTTACTATATGGACTTACAAAGTATACTTTTTTAAATGATAATAAAGAATAATAATTATTATTATTTGTTCATAACTTCTGAATATGAATAAAAGCTGAATTTTTTTTTTCTAAAAACCTCCTTTTTGCATATGTAACAACACTGTAGCATTGTATTTTCACAATGCATCGTGTATCAAATACAATACAATGCAGTACCTAAATTACATTTTTCACTTCCTTAACTTCCCTGGTTTCCTGGTCTCGCTACAGTGCCCAGAAAAGAACTAACTAATATATTTGACGTTTTCATTACAGTTGAAAAGGAGATACTTGACTTGGCACTCCGTATAATGAAGATCTCTGATACCGAGAGACACTAGGCTTTACTTCTGCCTCAGTCTGCTTCACGTTTTCTACTAATTACTAAATATACGCTATATTGACTTAAACATTATAAATTCTAGAACAAATAATCATTATTATTGTTTAGAATTCTGAATAAATATACATCGTGTTTTGAAAATATTTTAATTTCAATTAACAGAGGTAGTTCCATACGAGCATGTTGAAACGTTGAAGGAAATTTCAACAGGAAAAAACATGTGGCCGACAAATGTGAAACTTTTACAGAAGAAATAATTCATTTAATCAAATTTTATTAATCGCATGAAGCTTAAGATATAAAAAATTATTAGATCCAGGATTAAAGCAATAAATTAAAATACAACAGCCATTTGTAGCAGAGAAATTTTTATATAGTAATTGGAAATTATAACACTACAGGAGTTCAATTAATTATTTATTCATTTCCTCCTTCCTCTACCTTATAAGCAATATAGGTAGATGTTACATATCCACCATCAAACTACTGCTAATAAATCAATTTACACTTTTAATTATTCATGTACAGTTTTCTTACAGATTTCATAATTTTCAGTCTGAAGGTTCAGTCAAGACAGTAAGAGGCGCAAAACTCTTCCGTCCGCAGGCATTCCAGGGGCTGGTTTTCTTCTTTGACGAAGATTAAAGTTGCTTGGTCCAATAATTGTTTTCCAGGCGTATACAAATTATTTATAATAGTGAGAATTTTTACCAATTACTAGCTGAGGGAAGTGGTTCTGCAATCTGGCCCGTAGTGCATCAAAGCGTACAATCTATGATTATGTGCTCGACAGTCTCCGAAACACCACAACTAGAGCATATGGGGTCGACATCCATCCCGTGGCCATGAAGTTTTGCTCGAAATCCCCCATGCCCCGTAAGAAATTCCATTTACTTGGCCTCTCGTCAATCGTCACCTGTTGCCGCTAGACCTGCCGAGCCCTCTCTCTTGAATTTAAACATCATCATTTCTTCCTGCAGGAGAAGGTGGAGGGGTACCACCCCCCCGCTAAAACTTTCGCCGCCTCATGTGAGACAATCCTGTATGCCTTGGTGGCTCTAAGCAAATTCATCCGTTGGATTGTCACCAATCTTCTCTTCTGTCGTTGCGAGAGATTCCAGTTACTACAATACCTTTATATACGGTCATTGTCACAGGGTATCTGAGCCCCCAGAAGGCGCCCCCGGACGGTTTAGGTCGTTCAAGGATTGGGCCACTCTATTTCCCAAGTAATCCAAGTGAGGAGTCACGTTAAATCCTCTTCCAAACCTTACGCCTAGGTAAGTGACTACCTCACTTGGACGTATTCTTGTTCCTAAAATTATCAAATTAATAGGGTGAGCCCTATCAGTTTTTCCTCTCAATAGAATGGCCTGTGTCTTGCTAGAGACTATTCGCAACTTTTTTCTCTCGCACCATTCTCCAACCAGATTGGCACAACGTTCTGCTTGCTGTTTTAGACCGGCTCTGGTATTAGAGGGCACCACTACAGCCAGATCGTCGACAGAACCACTATACCTCTAAGACTCCCAACAACTCTTCAAAAATCAAGGGCTGGGCAAAGTACTAAGCCCTGAGGGCATCCCCTCTCTATGGAAACGTCTACTTCATAAGAGCTTTTAGCTTTTATAAGACTTTTAATCTTCACAAGTCTGCCCTTGAGGTAGCTCCTAATCAAATCGTATAAGTTGCTGGGGGCTTCATATTTTGCAACTGCTGGAGCAAGAGGACGCTGTCAAAGGCGGAGGATATGTCAAAGCGCAGCAACATGACATACTGCTCCCTCTTTTTAAGGTCTGCTCACACTCGCAACAGAGCATTAGTGGTTCCCTGGTCTTCTGTGGAGCCGTATTGCCATGGGTGACTTGCCCTTTTAGAAACTGGTTAGGTGCTCCAGAACCTTGCTCATCACAGGGAAAATATATAGGTTTGTAGGACATAGGGAGTTGCTTATCCCTGCGCCCTTCCTCTTAGATCGGCAATACTCTAGCTTCTTGGAAAGTATCTCCTTTCCAGACAGTCATTGTAAATTTCAAGAAGCCTTTCTTCAGTACAGGAGACACAATTCTTTAGGATCGCTACGTCTATATTGTAAAGTCCCGGAGCACTGCCAGTTTTTTGCCTTTCCATGGCAATACGGAGATCATGTATGTCCCGAGGTGGGCACAAGTATACTGTGGTGCGTCTCTCAAAACATTCCTCTTCGTTTTCCAGGGGCGGATCCCTGGGGTAAGTTACCTCAATGAAGACATTAGCTGCCTCTTCAAGGGTGGTTGCCTGGTAATCTCCATGCTTGAGGGCTGCCAACGTCTGCAGTGGAGTCAATTTGCCAAGGGTCACCTTTTACCGAATACCCCAGGGAGATGATTCTTTGTAGACTCCTCGACGATGAATTCGTCCTCGGATCACTTTTTCTGCGATCGCATCTCGTTTCGATATGTCCTGGCCTTGAACCTATACTCAATACGAAGTACATACATACTCTCGTCACATCTGCACTACTGGTAGGACCGCCGGGACTTGCAGAGGTCTGTTTTCATGAAGGTTAAGGCCAGCGTCTACCGTGGGAGAGGTCAAGCTCTCGCCTTTCGGTGCCGAAGGGAATTCTCGGCAGCATCTCAGATAGCCTCGGTAATCCTGGAAACTCTATAGTCCAGGTCATCCTTGGTCGCACGGACGATTACTGATTTCACGCCGATTTCAGTAGTGGTAATCCATTTATGATATCAACTGCGGTATTACCGGCCCCACTGATAGTGACGTAAGTTGGCTTCGGGTTCTGGGTAGGCTTGGATGGCAAGGTTTTAACAATTTCTCCCATGGTCTTGGGTTTTGTATGCGCCGCCGGATCGTCCGATGCTCGCTTATTGATCTTATTTCATGAAGCTGATTTTTTAACTTTCATGGCGTAGTGTCAGATAAAATATCACTGGGACCTTCAACCGCTGCTTCCCTCGGTTGTTCTGCAGCTACAAGTCGCCGGTTAGATGTTGAGGATCCTTCTATGAGTTTTGGCACAGACTGCTCAACAATAATCTGGGTAATCATTGAATGGACACTTGGAGAAGCTAGTGTCTCTTTTACAGCTCTTTGGACAAGGGTAGAAACATTTTCAAATTTGTCATGACATTCCTTTGTTTTCTCATGCAAGGCTTCAATTATATCAAGTATATACTAAAACTTACCGTTGATGTAGTTCTTTGTGCTAACGATACTTTCAGTATTTTGAATATAGACTCTCAGGTTCTCCTGGATTAATTTCGCTTTCTGGAGTTCAGAAATACATCCAACCTCTTCAGATACTGCGGAAATTAACTATTCTCCTTCGTGTTTCTAGTATAAAATCTTCTAATTTTTAAAGATCTGATTTTAGTATTTTCTCCATAATCCATCTAGCTTAAGCTTATAGTCTAAACTTCCATTTTTGGTTTTACTGTCCGTGTAGGTGCATCCTTATATACGAGTAACTGTAGGCGTTAGTAGGACCCAGAAACTATTGATTGTATATGACCCCGTTAAATAATGCTGGTTGTGTCTTGATTTTAATAGGTCACTGATTAAAGTGATACTTCTGAAAATTGTATGATTTTCAAATAAATCTATATACTATAGAAATTATTTGACAACATGAGTACTATGAAATACACTACAGGGTTTAAATTTCAAAGCTAAATGTGCAAGATTAAAAAATATATATAATGTTTTATTACAAGTTTTGACTAAGAGATAATAGGGAAAATAGTTAACCCTGCGTATTTTCCCTAATCTTATAGGATATATTTAACAAAGAACATACAATATCAATATGTTATATCCTCTTTATATAACATTTAAAGATTGTATTTCTGTGTTAAATATATCCGATCAGTTGTTCAGGTGGGTAAAATATGATGTTTTGTTTTTTACTACGAATTGTTTTATATAAAAAGGTTTTTTTCAACTCAGGGTTTAATTATTCATATGTTGATTTTGTTCTTTACTTTTTCTTCCTGCTACTACTTCCTTGATGAACAAAATGTTTTTAACAAATAATTTTTGTCGAAAAACGATATTAATAAGTATGAGTAGATAATAATAATTTCTCAACGTAAAATACGTAATCAAATTTGTTTCTATATATATTTTAATATAATTGAGTGTCTTTGACAATGATAGTATTTTTTATGGGGTAGTAGCTTAAAAATAATCTCATTTTCCACAATTTCTTACGAATCTTCTTGCTCATTCCAATCTCATCTTGCAATCTTTAATCTCATTGCTTGAATTGCGAAAATCTTTCTTACGAATCTTCTTGCTAATATTGTAACCGGTAAAGGTTGATAGTTACAAACCTTTGTTTTTTTTTTTATGATCCTCTTTCTGGTCATTTTTGACATTCGATGACCATCGTATTCAAACCATGGTGATGGGTCGAGTTTTCTTTTCGTGGGTCTGCTGCCGAAACAAAAGTCGACCCCCAAAATAAATTTGGAACCGGCGCCGCTGCTGTCACAAGTCAGTTAAAGTTGACGCTCCAATTCCCTCGTCTATAAACGGTCCGTAGTTGATAGTTACCAACCATCAAAATTAATTAAACTATTTCATTGGTCCACTATATAGGAAAAGTTTTGTTACAAATATTCGTATTTGTCCTAAAAATTGATTTTAATGACAAAGAACGGTTTATAACAAAGCAAATCAATGTTTTTGGGCTTCCTTAGAAAAATATTTTTAAACTTCAATGGTTGAACTATTTCGTTGTTACAATGGTCCCCTCGTTTGGTTTGGTGAAAAGTAGCGTATTTGCAACTGCCCATTTTATTATTAGGATTAAATAAATATGTGAACAAACATAATCTTCCTTTTGTTGGCATTAACACCGTGGCATTTAGTGTTAAGTAATTATGCACTGTAATTGAGATTGCTGGTAATTGGAGTAGTAAACTGAAGAATAGATGGGATCATATTTTTATTTTAGTTCTCGACAAAGTTCCATACATATTTTAAACTCTTTTTGACTATATACGCCGAGCTCCAGTGTTGCTGTTCCTTTATATGTTATTTTTAATTACCTTATGTTAGCGTTTCTAAATTTACCGCCTTGAGTGGTCTGCTGGTATTATTCAGTGTTCGCCATCGGACGATACATTTTACAATAGCTGATCGAGAGTCAATGAATGATATTAATGACCTGGAAGGCATTAAGGCTCCTCGGCGACTATTACGTATTCTTGAGTTAAGGTTGAGTTCATGATGGATTGTTTCCAAGATGGAGGCAGAATACATTTATATCTCGTTAGACGGTAATGTCCTCCACCTTGCTGTTTACGATGTAATTAATGGTTCCTTAACTGTAGCAACTTGCCTGCGGATTACTGATGTTCTTATCAATAACATATCAGCTCAATGCATAGGATCACTCCTTACGAAGAGATTCATCGGAAAAAGAACAGTTATACATAAAATAACAGAAAAAAATGCTTTAAAGTCGTAGTTTAAGTTTTAAAATTAGAAACACTTATGAGGAGCTCAACCCTACTCACGAATATATTATTTTTCCACGTACTCCTGATTCCTAAGGAGTTTATAATTCAAAGGTATTAGATGTCGAACGAGATGAGTTAAGTAATAAGAAACAATTTGTATAATCAACAATCTATTATATAAACTCCGTCATTACCTTTTCAGATGTATCCCAATGCCTAAAGTGAAATAGGTATTGACCAGGTTTTGAATGTGAAGTCGTCCTCGATCGCACCTAGTAGACAACTAACTCTTGAGAGACTAATTAATTATACTTTAAACTAATTATACTTCACTTTACAGTTTACAACTATCGTATTTTAATTTTTGTCCTGAAATAGTAAGAATAGAGTCAAATTGACACATGAATTTATACCTCAATACTTTAGAGTCTCTGCACTCTTATATTAGTATAGCTTGTGACAAAGCGGAACTATACTAAAAAAAACCCAAGAGGTTTTTTTAGAAATGTGCCATCCTGAGAACGAATGCGAAGATAATGGAGACACACATTTTTACTATGTGTGTTTATGAAGAGAAAACTGAAATTATATATTTAAGATGTTTATATTTCTGGGAAGTCAAGACTTTTCGAAAAAATCAGCTAGTCGAAAATGAAACTTTATATAATCGGTTTAATCGGCCTATGCTTCTCATTTCAACGGCAAACTAAGCAAGTTTAGAGAGACCTGAGGTAGTTCTGCAAATAAAAACGAGTATATCTAAAACATCCTTTTCTGTCTCTGAAGGATTGGTCCTAACTAGTCTGCGTTAAACCTAGACTGCGGGATCTTCGGCTCAATAAGTCCAGAACTGTCCACTCAATCACCTGAATCAAGATCAAGAAGAGTTTTCTATCGAAAATATTTGAGAAGTAGATTGCTTAAAAGTGAATTCTGAGACAATTTAATAAAGTATTTAACACTTAAAACTTTTCAGCTTACTTTAAAGCATCCAAAGTAACAATAAAGGGTCTAGCGGCCAACCGCATACGGACAGTTTTGGTCGGAACCACAGTTCTGAATAAATAAGTTGAGAAAAATGTAGATTGTATAATTGTTTAATGTTAAAACGCAATTTAGCTAAAAATTAAATAAATACTACAAATATTATCTTGAATCACTTTCTTTTAGGACTTCACTGTAAATCATTTAATAAACATTGAAACAAATTCCTTGTTGTATATCGTTTTTAGATGGGGCATTTCGTTACAAAGCTGCAATAGGCAAGGCTGGCATTATCGTGAGGACTTATAGGATGCATAAAGACAATAAATTAGACGTAATGTATTCAGAAGGTAGATGTTTAAGGAAGGGAGATGGATGGGATCACGCAAGGCTAAGGAATCCGGTCACGAGACTGCTAAAAAAGGAGAGAACGTGTATATCTGATCCTTCCTTCGAGCTCTAATTAAAAGCGAGTCTTCACTCGTGATGAATGGCGTGTTCGTCCGTTCGCAGGATACTCGGGTCTAACTCTTGCCCTCTCCCTCTGACCCTACTTCTTAGTATTCGCTCCTGCCGCGTGCAGCTCCGATGATTTATATCTATTTACTTTTTACATTTCAACTTATCATGAAACCATTAACATTTGTAGTGGAATACATAAAGCGGATGAGGCAGAACTTTTGAAATATTCATGCCGAAACATTTAGCATGCCATTACATAATCCACTTATTAGATACTAAAATTTAAATAATAATACTTTTAAACTATTTTCATTATCTATGTTAAGATTGTTGAGTCACCATACACCAAAACTTTGTTTTTTCAAATAACTAATTTGTCTTTGGCTATTAAGAATGACATTCAAAAATACATATTCTAAATATAATATTTATATAAATTCTCATTTCTATGCAAATTTATTTTAGTCATATTTATCGTCTCATTCACTGGTTGTCAGTTTATTCTGACAGTTGTGAATTTAATACTAAATAAAGGAAAGGAATTTAAGAAAAGAAAGGTTATTTTAAATATAAATGCACAGAAACCATATAAAATAAATCAAATAACAAAATATTCAGTTTTCTTATGAAAAAGTACAATAGGCAAATCCACAGGAAAAATTCAAAAATTTCTAAAATCTTTATAGTGCTTGCTAAATAGGAAGTTATCTGACAGATCAACATAGTTGAATGCTTTTGAATGAAACAGTACAATAAATTCAGATTTGTCTGGAAACTACTACTTAATGATTTTTCTTATCTAATATTTAAAATTAATGAATTTTGAGGTTTAAATTACTGTATAGACTAATATTCAGGCAAAACCTATCCTTCAACTCCTATGAATGTTTAACTGTCTGCTCTATATCGAAAAAGACTCCCGCGCAGTACATTCCGCGCTCCAAAGAAGACGAGACGTCCACCACACGATGACATTGCTGGATAGTGGAGTGGGATGTTCGGAATCCAAACTGGT
>NW_027116062.1:1287840-1296754 GCF_000696795.3 Halyomorpha halys | reverse complement strand
GGTTTGGGGATCATTTTGATTATAGATAGTTTCCATGGGTCAGGAAAATATGTGGAACGGAGAACGGCGTTATATATGTAGGTGAGGAATAGGATGGCTTTTCGAGGAAGAATTTTGAGGATGTGGGATGTTATTAGGTCGTATCCAGGAGCTTTGCGGGTAGGACACATCTTAAGTTCTGAAATTGTATTCAAAGAATTTTTGATAAGTAGAGATCTAAAAAAGACAAACAAAATTCATATCAGAAAAAGACAATGTCGATAGTCCAACTTCACAGATAAATGATCAAATTTTTTATTATCTAGTAAAAAAAGTGATTTAAGTTTTTAAAAAATGATATAACTGAAAGAGACGACTTACTTGGAGTCCTCATGCAAGACTGGAAAGACACGGAACTGTTCGTTGATTCCGGGTTTTATTAATATCAAAAGACAAACGGTCTAAACTTCTAATCAATTTCAAAAGACGCATTTCATATATTGTCACGTAAATTACTACAATAAAGCCATTTGGGATTTACGGAGTAGAGCTTTTGGGCTTCACTAAAATAATCGAATTCCAGTCGTATTTTATCTTGACAAACTAAAATCCTTATTGATCCGTACTTTGTTGCAAATATAATTATCAATATTAAACTTAATGTTTCCTATGTTGCTGATTTGGTTAGAAAAAGATATAAATCCTTTCATAATAAATTCGCTAACTACCCAAACCCACTTCTTTCATCTTATTAACCTTTTTTGCTATATTAATCTCCATAAGTCTCCAATGGCAACAGAAAAGAAGATACCTGGATACATTCTGCTCTCGTTATAAATGCTCTATCCAAAGGTAGATTGTCCACGATTGTATCATTTTATCGTAATAAAACTCTTATACCATATTTACTAGTTTTATGTTTATTTATAAATTAACAATGCTCTCAATTATAATTTTTACTAATTTATAAATATTAAGCTTTTCTCAAGGGATTACAATTCATAATATGAATGCCAAGTTATGCATGCTCGTATATCATTAGTGAAGGTTATTTAAATTGATTTTCTCGTCTGAATAACTTTTATTGTGAAAATTAATAGAAGGGAATCCTTTACGGCCAACCCACCCAGCTAAACCTTGATTTGGTTTAATATCTGATTTGGTGGCTTAATATCTGATTTGAAGCATTTTTCTTTTTTTTGTTTTTGTTTTTGGAAGAAGGTAATTTAAGATAGTTAAATCGAGAACAACACTTAAAAAGTAGCTAAAATAAGAAAACATCAAATTTATAATTTAAAAAATGATTTAAACGCATCCTGTGATTCTATACTTCTCTTTGTATCATTGTAGATGACTTAGACATAAATTAAAAAATTTTCTTAGACCCAAATTAGAATTGCTAAATTTTTGAAGATGACCTGCTTGTTTTGCTATGAGAATTTATTCAATAGGGGTATTCCTGATCTTTAGTTTAACATAGGTTTCAAATGGAAAAAAGTAGAGTTCAATAGAGATATATTTCCTTCTTTCGGCATGATAGAACGATTTAACATATAACATGGTCAAGAGTTTATTAATAGGTCTGCTAAGTGGAGAACGACGTCATATAACTTACCTGTTGAATTCCACACCATTTTGTCTACTGTCATTTTGATAAGTTAGTTATATTTAGTTCGTGTTCGGTTTGTTTTGTTGTTTTTATTTTGAACGTTTTTAATAATTTAATGAAGTAATGGATACGATTAATGAATATGTAGGTTTGGGAAAGAAAGGTTACATAGTTGTCCAGAAAATCCACTAGGAGCTCCTCTGCATTTAACATTTAACATAGACTTGAAATTGGTCTGCTCACAATCCTATACTTATAACATTTAGAGTATAAAACTTTTTTAAATTTAATAAAATATAATTAATACCCCGAATGTTAACAACATTGTACAACGAGTTAGTACTATTTGTAATAAGACACATTTTTTTAATGAATACTTGTATTTATTTAAAAATATGTCAATATACTATATACTATTCACAATATACAATATTTCATGGGTATTATTAGCATGACCATAATCATTTCTGTAAAACTTATAAAATATTTTGGATGGTATTAATCAAAGTATTAACATGATATTTTAAGGATACAATACCACTTATTAAAGTGGTATTATATCTTTAAAATACCAGGTATTAAAACTTTCTGGATTCTTATAACTTATTAAGTTTGTATTTCAGTTAAGAACATTATATTCTTTCAAGACTTATTGTATTAATTTGATGGTGTAACTTATTTGTTCAGTAATGTAGTCAATGTCAGTAACTCAATAAACATATCCTTCACGGTAGACAATATAAAAGATATTCGAGAGTATTGATATTGCCTTTTTTTCGTTGTCTATTCGTAGTGCTTTATACTCGAATAGTTTTTGGATGTGATGTCAAACATTCGGTTTATTGATTCAGCAAATGATATTACATGAGATTATTTGTCTACTGGGGTAAAAGCTTGCTTTATTCTCAGAGTCTCATTCACTTCTATTTACACGGAGAAAGCATCTGTCATAAATTAAAAAATTCTCTCAATACTTTTAGCACCAGAAATTAAAGCATATTCAAATAATCAAACAATCAAACAATCATTTAGCTATTTTTTTAAAAATTAAATGAAAAATTAATAAAAATTTTTCAAATATCACTCTATATATTTTTTAAGTCTAAAAGAATTGAAGACATGAGTAAATTAAATATGAATCTTATTAAAATTGAATTTAATATTCATTTTATAGACTGGAACACTCAGTTTTCAAATTCTGAAAACTATTGATATTTAAATTTCAGAAAATTTAAAGAATGTATTATACAACATTTCAGTATATAACATCTAATTTTTATGTAAAAAGTCTGTCGCGATCGACTTACATAGGCGTAGTCTAAGGGATGAGAGTGGGTATGAAATGCATAATATTTGTATACAATGTGTTGCAGTATAAGGTGCATTTCAGTGAGGTATGAGTAGATGAGCAAAATATCTTTTTTTTTTTTCTTACTTCCTGGAGCAAAGAAAGGCATTTACAAATATTTATATACATATATACATATACCGGCTATTTCATTTTCTTGTTTTGCCGGGATGGCATTATAAGAATGATTGCCGGGTCCGGGTCAACAAGGATGGGATATGTTTGCCTGGATGCTCATTAAAAATAAAGATAAATTTACTATTTAACATGATTTACCAAAATTCGCCTCGCAATCGACATGTTGGTATGTCTCGCGACTATATAGAATAGACCATTCTTCAAAGAAATAAAAATCCCTGAAATCTCACAAAATGTCTTCATCCAGTTATGTCTTCAATTATCAGATAGCAAAAACGAACAATATGCATATCACATTTGATTTTTAATATTCATTCATTGCAATAATTTTTTAAATCCTTTTACAAGACTCATAATGAACCTTAGGAACAATTCATTGTAATGCTTGACCTAAGGATGAACATTGTTACCAAAATACACTTAGTCTAATATTTCACTAGAATAAGTTTTTTGAATAACATATTATTCTGAACTAAGTGCTTCAATAAAATGTCTTTTGTTAATTAGGGTCGAATTTTGAAATATTTACATTGTGAAAATCTGTTTGTTGAAATTTGAAATAGATTTGTTATTATGTATGTTTGTTTTTTTTTTAAAAATGGGATAACAATTTTGATAATTCGAATAAGAAAGGTTAAAAATCACCTGATTACTAGCAATATTTATGTATGTAGGTTCCATTCCAAATAGGACAGCTGAGGTCCAAACCCCGTCCAGATATTGAGGGCTAGAGCTTGTGGTTCAGGGAGGCAACTGGACCGTATTTGCCAACTGGGAGCAAACATTCAACTCGCGCCAAACATTCCTCAAACAATGCCCTCTACCATTTATTAATAAAACCCCTTCCTTCTTCATTCACTCAGGTACTAAAAATATTTCGCTAATTAAACACTAATTTCTATAAAGGTTTCATTCATGATTATCAACCAAAAAAATTTAATGACATAAGCATATAAGGACTTGATTAAAAATAAAATTACATTCTTATAAGCTATAAAAATTTATGATTTCATTCAATTATAATTTTCAAAATATCCACTTATCCGGGCGATCTAAAAATTACGATTAAAGACAAACACTACTGCTCATAAAAAATATATATATATTTTTACACACTGTTGTTCGGACAATAAGTTTGATTTATGGAAAACCTTATTTCAGATATTATACCATATTTTAGCAAATATCATGAAAACTACTACTCCTACGAAGATAAACGTAAACTTTAAGTACGTAATGTACTTAATAGTACATTAAACTAACTTTAATTTTAGTGCTAATAGACATCTTTAAGTAAAATGGTTTTTGAGATATAGATTTTTCAAAATAAATTCACTAACTACTGATCATTCGGTACGTTCCATACAACATTTTTATCCCATGTTGCTTTTTAAAATGCTATATCTCCAGTACTATTGAACGTAAATAGCTTTATCAGGGCTTACATTTTACAAAATTTACTCTACTTTAGATTTTCTACTGCTCTTGGTAGTTTTAAAGATATTCAGCTCCGAATAAAAAAATAATTATTTTAAGGTTTTGAAACACCCGCCATTTTTTATTCTCCCTACCTATACTTTACAGACTCATCAATTTTGACTAGTAATTATACATAGTTTTTATTCAAGTAATCAAAAATTGGGGTGAAATAACTGCCTTTTTTCTCCTCTTGGGCTCTTGTACTATAATGTATAAAAGAAATTTCAACACTTTTATTTTAATCCACTCTGTTCTATTCGAGAAAATAATTTCTGCTGTTATAAATCAAATAGCTCCTGTAGAACCAACCAAACAGTTAGGTGACCTGGTTTACATAATCAACTCATAAGTGGACTATTGGATCATCGGAATGGATTGTACAAGCGGGAATGAGAAGTTACCATTTAGATCAAATGGATTAATTAGGGTCGGGCAGCGTGGATGCAGTGAGATAATGAAATCAGTGAGGAGAGGATGCGGTTATGGTTGATGTTAGCAAAGAGGTTATTAGCTGCCTCCAGTTAATATAGGTCTGCTCGATGTTTATTTATTAACGCCGGACAGATGTCATTGCCGCATATAGCTGATGTCATATCACCCCTCTACCTGTCTCCCGTGCCTCTGCTTCCATTAGGTCTGATGATTATGTAATCATCTCACGTAAGAGTTGCTAATACTATAACACCAATAGATAATCCAACATATATCGGATGGCTCATTACTGGGAATTGCATGTAATAATAAGAAGTGTTCCTAAAATTGTTCACAAGGAGAGGCTACGGATGTGGGATCTGCTGTGTATTGACAATACCAGGATTACAACGAAAATTAAATTTAATAGATATTTTGAGTGTGCTTAATAACATAGACCGACTAGCTGGTAAAAGGGGTCGGCTTGCATTTGTAGGCCATTAGCGGTAGCATGAAGGGTCAAGGTGATTGCTCACCCTCGATAAGGATTAGTGATTATAGCTGAACAAGTAGATCACGAGATATGCGGCTAGGTCTTCGTATACATCATGACCAGCCATAAAAATAAGCGGAAGAACATAAAAGAGTTTTAGTGATCAAAGCTGCTCTAATGGTGAGGGGCAGTTCTATTTTCGGCCCAAAAATTTGATCATCCAATGAAATGGCTGGAAGGAAAGGAGGGGGGAGGGATTCTCGAGAGAGCTGAAAAAAAAGTATAGTCAAAAAGAGAAGACATCTCCAGATAGGCAAGGCAGATGAAAAGAACGAAGAAGGTTTCTGAGGAGACGTCCGAAGGAGTACAGTAAAGAAGAGAGCACCAAGGGCCAGCGAAGTAAGTCCGATGAACAGGAACCGCCAGAAGGCCGAAACACTTACACAAATAAGATTAGTAATAGTCCTAAAATGTAATTTCGATTAATAGAATAAAAATTATATCCGATATTCTCAATCCTATATCATATTCAGTAGACTTAAATTATAGTCAACATCTTTATTAAGCTCTTTTTAATCAAAAATATATCTCATAAGTAAATATAAACTAATATTATCTGGACTTGATTTTATACTTTAAACACGTTGCATACCACCTGCTTAGTGTAGTAAATTTGTAAACACGACACCATTGGAAAGGAAATTCAATTAGTAATTATGCACTATTATCTTGCATACCATAGAAAGGCGGCCTGTGCTATTTAGTCCTTGGTTTAAATATATAGGTAATATAGATTTCTAAGAATTTTAAGTCGGTTCTCATAAGGAACCGACAGTGATACACAATAGGAATAGAAATAAAAATGATGTAAATTGATAATAATTTGCTTGCTTTCCAGAGATACTATCTCTTTTTTCTCTTAGCAACATATTGTAAGATGTTACACATGTTATTTCGATGGATACTCGTTCACTTTATTTTAAAAATGAAGTATAGTAATTTTCGATCTTCATGCAAATTGAAAAAAAAAATTAAAGTTAATACTAAATTCTTGATGAGGGAAGGGAGTCAACGAGAAGTTTGGTGGGAGAAAATTAAAGATTTTTATGGACGGTAGAAAGGGGAAAAAACAAATTCGAGGCTGGAGAAGAAAAGCGGAATATTTCCAACGCAACAGTCGGTACGTTCTGACTGTATAATGTCGACGTAAACATTTTTCAAATAAAATTCGCCCCTTCTCGGTAATGTAATTGGAGGAGATGAGTGGCTTCGTTATGATGAGCAAACACAGAGGTCGCTGTTTCTATTTAGATAAGCGTTTTTACTTATTATAATTATTCTACTGCCTCTTATATCTTCTCCTAACATCTCACTCCCTTACATTTAACGTTCCTTATTCATTCAGTGAATTTGGATGTTTTTACAACGGTATTATCTTTTTAATACCTTGTTTCAATTAATACATGCATTACTTATTCCTATTATTTGTAATTCAGAATTGAAATCTATAATAGCTGGGTAATGATGCATATGTTTCGTTGATTATTTACGCTGGGAATCGTACACTTTTTGTGGATGTTTTAAAGATCTGGCAGAACATGACAAGCATTCAAATAATTTTTATAATTTGAGATTTTTGGCGGAACAGCAAATCAGATAAGTGATAGTAAATTCACATTGTAAAGAAACAATGCCAGTGTACATGAAACTACAGGGCAGTATTATTATTATTATTATTTTCTTTTGTTCAAATAGTAGATCTATGCAACAATAAAATCTTCATTTTTATTCCACTATTCAGATCATATCAGCGTCAGCTGTTCTTTATAATTTGCTGAATGTATAACTTTGTATAATTATTTTATGGTTGTAAATTGATAGTAAATCGATCTACACATTTTTTTTATCTGTTATCCTTGTATTTCACAAATACTGTATAATAATAATCTTTACTGTTTCGTGACCCGGCGAGAAAACTTCTTAAAATTCATATTCTTGCACAGATGTTTGAAAAATGTATTAATCATTTTGGAAATAAAATTCACTTTTTATATATTTGTCAGCACACCATATTCGCATTCAATTAATTTTCTTTAGTTTTATATCAGCCCATAAGTCAGTATTAAGATCATCGGTTTCTTCTATTTTTATTGCTAAGGGACGATGTATTTAAACTAAAGAGTGTTTTATTAATTATTATTTTCTGTAATTCAGATAAAATAGTATTCTAATCTCTAGTGAATATTTCTGATTTTTTTTTCTAATTATAAAAAGAAAAAAAAATTAACTTAAAACGTTCAGATTATTGAATAACAAACGTTTTTTGACGGGTAAAACGTTTAATAAGATTAGGAAAAAATAATTATACTTATTTTGTTCTTTATTGATTGAATTTTATTTTATTTTCTGAATAATTTAATTTTAGTTATAATTTAAGTTCATTAGAATTATTTGTTCAATTTTTTTTTAAATTATAATATTTATTATTATTAGCAAAATTGTATTATTTTTTGAATGTTCACATTTTACTTTGAGGCAATAAAGCCCATTTTCAATGCCTGTTAAATTATTCTAAAGAGTAGTCCAAGAATTAATTAAGAAGGTAAAACGTTTAATAAGATTAGGAAAAAATAATTATACTTATTTTGTTCTTTATTGATTGAATTTTATTTTATTTTCTGAATAATTTAATTTTAGTTATAATTTAAGTTCATTAGAATTATTTGTTCAATTTTTTTTTAAATTATAATATTTATTATTATTAGCAAAATTGTATTATTTTTTGAATGTTCACATTTTACTTTGAGGCAATAAAGCCCATTTTCAATGCCTGTTAAATTATTCTAAAGAGTAGTCCAAGAATTAATTAAGAATATTTTAGAATTTTATAGATCTGAGCTATTGGTATACAAATACTTTAGGAACATTATGAGACTGAAGGAGAGAAAACGAAACGCCGTGATATCCTAATGAGAGGGGAACCCACCCTCATCTTAAAGAGGTTCTTTGCAGCCCTTCTCTAATAAGCAAACCGTTCTGGATCATGCCCTCAGCTACTACTTTTACCTTGTTTTGCTTCCTTGGGTTTCGAAGGGATCCTAAAGGATACCCTTTCAAAATCCTACCTACAACCATAACCCCTTCTAACACATAATCCCTCCTGGGTTGAATATGCCGGTAGAAAAAGATATGGTGGAAACCCAGAAGAAACATGAAGATCTTCTTTAAGATGTTAGGAATTCATCGAGGGCTAGTTTATTGATACAATGAGGCTATAATAATAATCTTAATACACATTCACTGATTTGCAATCGTTATAAAATTCAATTAATCTGAAAATTATGTCGCAATTCGAAGTTTCAGAATGAAGAATAATATATAAAAGAATACAAAGTTTTAAGAAACAAGACAAAATTGCGTACCTTTCATTTGAGGTTGAATTATAAAGGTAGCTACT
>NW_027116062.1:1285639-1287410 GCF_000696795.3 Halyomorpha halys | reverse complement strand
TTATTATATCACTTTATATCTTATTATACCATGTATGTGTAATTTATATATGTCCGATTACGGATTGATAAGTATTCTGTGTGAGATAGCAACCTGATGTATTTAGGTAGCATAGATGAATAAAGTATTTCTCTCTTATTACAAGAGTTATCCTACTGGAATATTATTTTAATATTTATTATTAGTTATTATCAGCAATATATCTGAATGATCTATGATTGAAGATAACCTCGAAGGTTCATTGTCAGTTATATAGTTGAATGTTTAGAATTGCAATACATAGTGATCATACCGGAGACATTTTTATATTAAAATACTAAAAAATAATTGAAAAACAAAATGCACAAACAATATATGTGAATCACATAACAAACTGTAGTAACAATTATTTACACTTGATGACATTGTTTATAATTAAGTGACCTTATTGAACTCCTTATTGACCTCTTATAGTTGTAACTGAGATTTTAAAAGTATAGAAACTAGGTACCACACAGAAGTTGTTGGAAAATGGAACAAGATGACATTTTCAGTAATTGTCGCCGCAATATTTTCCTCTTATCCAACTCAAATAAAAATGTACAGCAAGCCAAAGCTGAGGCTGAGTTAGAATGCAAGAAACAATAAGTTAGTGTATATTTGACTATTGGAAGAAGAATTAATAATTTATTCCATAAAAGAAACACTACAAACAGTTGAGGAATTAGCTTTTTTAAAAACAAAAATGATAAATAGAGCGTATTAGCAATTCTCTAACACTGTAGTAGGGGGGTGTGATGCTTAACATTGTTTTTCATATACCTCGAAAAACAATGTTAAGCATCACATATTTAAGTACGTATAGCTACTTATATCAGTGAAAATTTGATCAAACTCAGCATCCTCTGGAAATAGAGTTACTGCAGCTTAAGCCACCTTTGAAGAATAGCTGACTGATCAAGGAAATATTAAGTAATAAATGAAAGGATACGATGTGACCTTGCAGTACACACCTTAAGGAGCACTGTCGAAAAGAGGCAACTGAAATGATTGATCACACAAGTCATTTAAGTATGCTATATGAATGAATACCAGAATCTACTTAAGTTCTTTGAAGCAAGGTAAATTGAAAATCTTCTTCATGCTACTATGGAAGTACTTCGTCTCCGGGCTTGGACAAAAGAAGGAAAATAGTTTGAACTCTATGAAGGCGCTAGGTCGGAGCCATGGTGAAAGCTTTTTTTATTTTTTGTGAAACTTGTAACTTTTTACCAAGCAAATTATCATTTCTGATTAAATCCACCCTTAAATATTTTAGTATTTGTTTTAAAAACGTTCTAATTCTGATCAATAATTTAATGATCTTCTACTTGAAGAGTTTCTATAATTAATATGAATTTGGTGAATGACACAAATCTTCCTTGTTTAATTATAATAATTTATTTCATATACATCAACAACAATGTTTCAGGAATACCCCCTATCTTCAGGTTGCTATAAAACCAAATTCAACAAATCTTGTAACATGTGGTTACAAAATTACTAATATATCATATATACATCAAAACTATTTACCTGACATAAATAAATTGACATTTTAGTTTTTATATAATTTAGAATTATTTTAATCTTTGTTATTTGTTATTGTATAAAAAAAAAGTTTTAAAAAATTGTTAATTTTAGTTAGTTTGTTCATCTTTGTGGTAATATAGGTAGGAGATAATTGTTTATAGTCTATATGGTTGTTATCATAATGCAAGACAACCTTCAGGATTTTTTATACTATATTATA
>NW_027116062.1:1274353-1284364 GCF_000696795.3 Halyomorpha halys | reverse complement strand
CTAAACGTTGTTGTTGATTTATATGAAATAAATTATTATACTTAAACAAGGAAGATTTGTGTCATTCATCATATTAATTAAAAAATAAATAAAATGGGACTAAGTAAGATTGTAAATAAAATATATACTCACTTCAGGTATAATATATGCCATCCATATAATCATAGTACAGCTCACATTTAATCACAAATTAGTAATAATATATGAAATAACGTAACAAATAAGTCCTTTATAAAAATTAAATATCTTTACTTATATGTTGAAGGTTGGCGGAACGATCAATACCAGCGTACTCCACCAGTACCTAGTACGTATAATATCTTTGGTTGAGTGCTCGCAGTAGCAACTCATATTGATCACCAGACGGTATCGAAGAATCTGCTGACTGTATTCGTAAAATGAAGGAAACAGGCCTAAAGCGAACTGAACGCGAAGTTCCTACATCAATATTCAT
This sequence comes from Halyomorpha halys, assembly GCF_000696795.3. Classification (NCBI taxonomy): domain Eukaryota; kingdom Metazoa; phylum Arthropoda; class Insecta; order Hemiptera; family Pentatomidae; genus Halyomorpha; species Halyomorpha halys. Next base: position 1,283,910 of record NW_027116062.1, on the reverse strand, counting down.
GTATAATTCAGTTTCAGCAACATCCAAACTAGTGTTTAATTGTGTTTCTAATACCTTGACTAGCTAGGCTTAATTTGAATGTAACGATTAAGCCCCATAGCAAAAACAGTTGTGCAATCAAACTATTTTTTTAAAAATTATTTATTTAATGTAATTTACAACTGTACAAAATAATACAGTAGGTAAATATGTAGTATGTTTCTTATACACTTGAAAATCGTGGGAAGGAACCACCCATTGGTGGTACTTCAAACATTAATTTAAATTAGAAGGTCCCGTGGCCATCTTCATTTCAGACGACTCGGAGGATTATCAGGGATTGTTAAGGATGAAAGATTAAGAATTAATGGGTTAGGATGGTTAACGAGTTTGGAATGAAAAGACGCATATCTGTTTTGGGTCAAATCTGCAACGAATGGGATGTTAAGGTCTTTGTGAATGAGTTTATTTGTGACGTAATAAGGAGCATCAAGGATTTTACGTAGGATTTTGGATTGTAACGATTGGATGCGGGAAGAATTTGATGGTATGGTGGAGCCCCAGAGCTCAATTCCATATGTCCAAATTGGTCTGATTATTGTAGTGTATACTAATTTTTTGTAGTGAATGGGAAGTTTAGAGCGTTTGTCAAGTAAGTGTTGTAGCAATCGGAATCTACGAGCAGTTTCGTTGTCGTTTCAGTCTTGTGTGTGGATTCCAAGTAAGTCTCTTGTCAAGATGGAGTCCTAAGTATCGAATCTGTTCAACAGGCATTAGTGGTGTATTTAGAAAGGATACTGTAGGACAGGAGGGCAGAGGTTTACGACGGAGAGTAAAGGTGATCTGGTGAGATTTGTCAGGTATTTTATTTTTAAACAAGTTATTAGGAACTATCATTATTAGTATCTAATATGATTTTACTATGTGAGTGAATGCAATATTATTATAAATATAAATTTATTTTGTATTACTTCTACACATATCTGCACAAACATTTTAATAATTGTTCTAAACAAAAGTTTTTTTATTTGCGTATTTAATGGTTTCCTGAGTCTATAAATATTGAATTAAATGTTTTTTTATACCTTTTTTAGTCTTGATCACTGAATTTTCAACTCTTGAAAAATACTACAGATTTTTAAAAATTAAGTGCGATGTAGACTGGATTGTTTAAAATATTTTCCATCTACAAATTCCTATTTTTTTTTATAAGTCACAAATTTTCTCTACTTGGCTGTTCAGTGTTTTATCACACAATATAATAAACACTAAAAAATTTATATTATATAAATTATAATTATATTATAATAAATTAAAATAAAATTTCTTCAGGCGTTGGGTTGGGTACTCTCAATATGGCCCTAGTTGTGAAAAATGAGATTCCAGTTGCATTTATATCTTGATATATACGCATATTTGTAAGTAATTAAATTACTTTGTCTATTTTATTCAATTTACTGCTAATAATTTATCCTTTATTAAGTATATCTATAAAGAATGTTTGAGTAAACGAAGCTGAAATTATTTGCAGCAGCAAAGAAGTCTTTTCTTATGTATATAAAAAAATCCGATTCTATTTGGAGGATAAAATTTTATTTATATATGAAAACTTACTCTTTGGTTCTGTCTGGAAGTTGTACGGGGTGGTGATGCTTTCAGACAAAATTGAAATAGAAATGTAAATATTTTTTTTTTCTTTATTGTTCTTGTTATTTATTGTAATTTACAACTGTACAAAATAATACTACAGGTAAATATGTAGTATGTTTCATATACACTTGAAAATCTTGGGAAGGAACCACCCATTGGTGGTACTTCAAACATTAATTTAAACTAGAAGGTCCCGTGGCCATCTTTAATGTAAATATAAAATTGAAAATATTTTTTTTTCCATTTCTTTAGATAATTTACAAAATATTATATAAAAGGATGTTTTTTTTAAATACAATTACTCAGTATATTTTACTACACATTTGAAAGCGTACACATTTAAGTAATATCGACTTACGAGTGCATTTAGAGTATATTTGAAGTAAAAATGCATATACATTGAGACTTTGAACATCCAAGATAGTCTCTATCTCTCTATGTATTTGGATGTATGTATAAATCCATAGAATGAGCTGGGATGAAGTCGATTCATTCAGTCCTTGATTCTGATTAATTACTTGTTACAATTAATATTATTGTCATTTACAGATTATTATTAGGGTCTCTGAAGTGACTTTTGATTTATCACAACCGTCTAATGGGAACATCTGCCTTATAGGAAGACACAGTAACTGTTCTAATAGCCATGTTCACCGCAAGTGAACCACGTATATTCAATTTTCCCATGTGCTTCTCTACCTTCGATATTGCGTTTACTTGTTTCGAGTTATTTGTGTAATATATATTTTGGTACTTTCCACTTGTATATTTGAAGTTAAACTTTTGACTCTAGTCATTTTAAACATGCTTAAAACAATATATTTAATCCCAGAATTTATTGCTCATTTTTTGGCGTTTTTCTTTTCATTTAGGTAGATACTCCCTCAGACAGAAATCATATTCACATCAAAGTGCAAGCACATTAGAATTTTTGCAATTAAAATATATAAAAATATTTCCTACTCTATGTTCTTATTCTATAGATTTTATATTTACTGTTTGATGTATAAATAACGTATATTTAATGCTCTTAAAAAACTGTCAACGTCTCATCTTATTATGACATTTCAAATTATTTATGATTAAAAAAGTTATTTACAACTGTATACATATATAGAAATCAAGTAAATTTGCTGTAAATGATATTATGACATGATACAAACATGTAGAAAATCTACCCATTGATAGAACTCTAAAAACATTTCTAAAGGAGAAGATCTCGCGACCATCTTCTTTTCAGACGCCTAGGAGGATTATTAGGTAGTGAAGGAGAAGGCAAGTTAGAAATGAGTTGGTTTGGGTGGTTGGGAAGTTTATTATGGAAGGATTGGTATCTGGTTCTGGTCAAATCGGCAACATACGGGACATTGAGGTCCTGATGAATGATTTGATTTGTGACTAAGTAAGGAGCATTAAGGATAATTTCCATGAGTCGAATAAAAATTAAAATGTTATATTTATTCGTATCATACACCGGACTACTTTTATTTCGTATAATTAATGAATTCACATTGTATATTTTTCTCTTATTTATTTAAATAAATAAATTAAACCAACTTTTCGAAGTACTCCTCCGTCTTTAGGGTTCTCTACAAATTTTAAAACAATGCAACAACAACCAATAAAACTAATTGCTAACACACATTTCGAAACCTTACCTTGAACAACAATGTTTTTTTACATCACAGATGCGTTTATTTTCCAATTCCAAACGTTGAATTATTTTATGTATATTAAGAAAGGAAAAACAATATTTAAAAAATGTCAAGTTTATGTTTGTTTGCATAAAAAGACATATGGATAGTACAGATCACTAAAGATTTTTATGATATATTTATTTTTTATCAACTCCGAACATGGCTGATCGTTCAAAAGAAACTGTATGATCAGCTGCATGTTCCTTCCCACAACACCGCTATCGATCAGCTGGAAACCACATTTTACATTTTACAATATTAAATATTCCCTGTGTATAGTGTGCCCTATCTAAATCTCTTTTGAATTATCCGCCTTGTTTAATGAAATATTGATTATCCTAGGGGGGGGGAGGAGGAACGAAGACAGGGGCAATATTTTCCTCCTATCCTGGAACAGTATCTAAATAGGTGGGGGTTTGAGGAGCTCCGACCCTTGGCCCCTTTTAGAGGGTAAAGAGGCAAGCGGGATATTCTTCCTTTCAGTGGATAATATTTACAGCAAACATTTTCCCTCTCTCCCTCCCCCTTCCCCTCAGGACTTGAAGAGGAGCGCGTTTAGGGCCATTCAAATGCTCCTTCGTGTGTGGTCCTTTTTAAATGGCCCTCAAAGTTATTTAGTCAACATTAGTCGGGCAAAGGTCATTTTTGTGTGCGCGGCCAAAAGTAGTCAAGTGCTTTCTCTTTCCATCTTCCATAAGTGTTGTTATGGCTTCAATTATGACCTCATACTTAAATTATGGCTCATCAAAAACTGCTAGTGAACTCATGAACATTTAAATTTTTAAAAATCAAAAAATAAATTCTATGTAATAAATCCGCCTGTACGTTTATGTTATCGGTATTACCGGATATTGTAGGGTCCCGAACCGTGCCTGTTTCTAAGTTATATCTATAGAAAATTCATGATTAAAAATCCTATGTACTTTGTAATCCATGCACCATTTCTTACTTATATAAATAGAAATTTTTATAATTAAGGAATTAATGATTTAAACTATGGTTTCAAAGTAAGAAATGCTCTGCACGCTTTACATAATCACCTAAATCAATACAAATAATTATTCACAACTTTTGGTTATTCATTCCTCAAAGACGTGTTAAAAAAGAGCCCTAATCTATTTGAAATTCTAGAGTCTGGTGAGCTTGTGAAGAACTATAAAAGATCCTGTGACATCTTACGTACTCTTAAATATAAAAGGGAGTGGTTGAATCTTTGTCCACAATAAACTTTTGAATTATTGGGCCGATTTACGTTCATTTTTTTAATCTTCCCTGTCGCCATGGGAACGTTTAAAGATGACGAAATCCCCGAAGTCTAGAGTAGAAAAAAAGGAACAAAATTAGGCGTTTTTGTACTTTAAAGTTTTTTGTAGCTCAGAAGTATGCGTTTTTTTTTCACGGTTTTTGTACACCCATCGATTCGTCTCTTACATACGTTACCATAGTAACCATCTTATCACATCATCTAGAGAGAGAGAGAGTGAGTGAGAGATGCTTTATTCAGCCATGCTGCCCAATTACATTAGGTTGCTACATTACACGCCGTACCAATCAATCCATGATCTGACATCTACACAATATATTCGCATGTTATAACTTTTTTTTTTCCTTTCTTTTTCCCTCAACATCAATACTAGCCCCCAAATCCTAATACTACAAATGCTAAATACAATACTAACTACAAATATTTTATTTCAATCATTTTACTTCTCTTTTCTTTCTTTGTCGATTTAGCAATTTCATTACCTTCAACAATTCCATTTCATTAACTTGATAATTATATTCTCTCTATCTCACTTTCTCAGACCTGTCATTTCCAGTGATCCGCTATCCATGTTCGATCCGTTAAACAAATTTATCATCATACAGCAATGTAAAGTCAAACCAAGGACATATAATAGTCATGGCAGTAGATCAGTTTATTCACAGAAACATATCAATTTAAAAATTATTATATATAAATATATAAATCTAGGAAAAAAGAAAAAGCCAGTTAAAAGAAAAACTTCAATGAATAGATAAGTTAAAAAGAAATAATTTAATAAATGAATAAATAAGTTAAGGTAATACATAAATTAAATCACAGTGAATAAACTCAAGGCTACTTGCCATGCAGGTGATGATGTATGATCCCCAGGGAGTCCAAATTAATATTTTCCGCCAAAAGATCGCTAACACCTAGATTTTCTAAGAAAAGGGAATGTTCTAATCTTTTTCACAATAAACGTTTGAATTATTGGACTTTGTATCACTCATAAAAAATAGTTTACCACTCTTTTATAATAGCGATAGCGAAGCATTGCCAGATCAGCTATTAAACAATAAAAAAACTTTTAAATTTATTTTAAATATTATTTATTACAAGTCAACCCACCAATTAAAATATCAATTAAGTATAAAAAAAATATTATCTTTAGTTTAATTTCCAGTGAATGAGTTAGGAGCTAGTATAATTATATTTAAGTTCTATCTTCCTTATTTCCAATTTTATACCTACGTTTTATATTTAAACAAAGCTGGTATGATATTGCTTAATACATTCCTTACTTATGCAATAATATTGAAGAAGCGTCAATAAAAATCAAATATTTTTTTTTTATTTCTGTTAATTATATTGTTTTAATTCACCCATTTGATGGTAAATGTATTCACGGAATGCGGTAGCAATTCAATAATATTTAGCGTGTAACGGACCTTTAAGCCGCAAAATGGAAAAAAAAAGTTTATGCTATCACCTCTGAAACTCGATAAATCATCCTCTTCATTAGTGATTTAAATGAAATTTTAAATAAATAATTAAAGTTTACTAGGCACTATTCATTTGTGCAGAAACAGAGTGGTGAAGAGATTTGTATTGAATAACGTCGAAATTTACAAGTTTCATGAAATGTGGTACAGAGAATTTACGAAATCTCAATCACACTGACACCCACACTGGGAATATATTTTTTCAGTTAAATTTATTCGGCTTCGGTTTGGCGGTTTTAATATAACAACTGTTGTGTATTCGCATGCGGTATAACTGAAATGTTTTGGTTTGGCTTGTTCAGTTTATTTAGGTATCGATAAATTATTTTATTTTATTTTTTTAGACATTTTAACCTTCAAGTTGGTTACGTTTTTATTTACTAGTATCGGATGTTATATAAACTGCAACTTCAAAATTGTTGACACTATTCAGCCTAATAGTGTTTGTTATGAATACAATCTAGTAAGCACTGCAATATCAAATAATGAAAGCTCATATTCATAATGTATTCCAAGGAAAGGCAATACACTTTCCACATTTTCATTAATTAAGATGTGCGTGTTTGTTTAGATATTTGTTAATTAGAACTCCAAGCCGCAATCAACTAGTCCATAATGTTCCTTTCTACTGAATTATGATCATATTGGAGCTTTATAAATACAATTATTAATAATCATAATGCAATAATAAATCGTAATAATGTTAATCTTTAAAACAAATGCTTAGAAAAATACTTGACATTTATGATTTGGACTTATTTTGAAATAGAGTGTCCATATTTGGTACAGATCATATATCACTTACGATCCTCTTCCCGAACCAGGAAAACCTCCTAATAACTCTGCTTCCATATAAACCTAGCAGTCCTCAGATTGGCCGATTAGTCTGCATCCGATCCTTGCAAAAGATTTAGAAAAATCTACCTTAAACATATTCTATCCGTAGTTGATAGATTGTTAGTATATTTATTCCGCACACTAATTTTATATTCCGCACAAGGCACTCAACATTCCAACAAGGGCTCAGATTTGGTCGAATATGTCCCCTTGGATCTTAAAAAGATATCCCTCACCGGTTCTCATTTCAACTTAAAGTCCTTATCACCTTAAACCTCAATCCTTATACTTCGCTCCTACCTCTTCAATAGTTCCCTCCGAGTTCACTGTGATTCTAAGTATTCAGAATGCTATCCTGTAGAGACTGGGGTTCCTCAAGGCAATGTTCTGGTTCCCAGTCCTTTACAATTTCATCACTGCTTACATTCCAACTTGAAACGTTCTGGAAACTGGAAAAAACTTTCCAGACGAAAACGCCATTCTTTCATCCAATTTTCATCCTGTAGCTGGCATATCTAATCACCAATCACACCTTATATATTATAATAGAGTAAGGGTTCATCCTCTGATGGGTAAAACTTAATGAATTCGAATACACCTGTGTGACTTTTACTATCCTAATAATAACACATATAACACAAATCATATTTAATAACACCCCATTACCTAGCTCCGACATAGTGCGATAAAATAAAATACTCAGCTGAAACTCACATACTATATTTAGAAGACGAGAATTAAACAAAAGATACAACCAACTATACCAAATACTTTGCATGACGACCTCACATTTCTAAATAGACAAAAACTTCAAACATTTATTGGACTATCTGCAAGCCAATCTGGACCGATGTAATTCAAATGTTGGGTACAGCAAATGTATCTAATCCTTTCAATTAAAAATCATCAGAAACGTAGTCAACGCTCCATATCACGTCTCCAACAAACACGTTATAATACTAAGAAAACATTATATGCTTTCATATCTTTGACTTTATAGCTACCAAATTTTCAATATTCCAATAACCAAAATCCCTGTGGCCCAATACTCCCTTCTAACGTTCCACCTCGTAGGTTAAAATGAAAGCGGTCACAAGTCTTATTTTTTTTTTTAATAATTTATTTATTGATATTTAGAACTGTATACATATATACACATCAATTAAATTTGCTGTAAGTGATATTATGACATGATAAAAACATGTGGAGAATCTACCCATTGATAGAACTCCAAAAACATTTCTAAAGGAGAAGATCTCAAGGCCATCTTCTTTTCAGACGTCTAGGAGGATTATTAGGTAGTGAATGAGAAGCCAGGTTAGAAACGAGTTGGTTTGGGTGGTTGGGAAGTTTATTATGAAAGGATTGGTATCTGGTTCTGGCCAAATCGGCAACATAGGGGCCATTGAGGTTCTGATGGATGATTTGATTTGTGACAAAGTAAGGAGCATTAAGGATTTTACGAAGGATTTTGGACTGTAAGGATTGGATTCTAGAGGAATTAGATGGCTTAGTGGAGCCCCATAGCTCAACTCCGTATGTCCACATACGTATTCCAATGGATTGGAAGTATTATTAAAAGAGTAGGGCAAGACGAAAGTCTTATTTAAAAACAAATTTTACAACGTCAGTTATGGGAAGTATTTGTGGCTTTAATGCACTTATACAGGTTCAAGTTTCTCAGTACCTGTGTAAGGTAAAAGGACCTGGGATCTTGGAGAGCCCTACTTTACACCTCCTACGTAAAGGATAATCCAGGCACGGGAATCCCGATGCCAATTGTGTGTATATTATGAGCCTAATTAGTCTAACTATTTTATTAATATACTATAGTCCGAAATTTGGATTTTACTTACTGGATACATTAATGTCATTCAGTGCTTGGTAAGATAGGCGACAAACATATGCAGACGGGCTTTATTGTATAGACGCTTCTTGGATAGTGGGCGGACAAATATATTTCTAACTTAACCAATTTTATTTAGAAGAATCGAAGTAGAGACCTCAATCGCCTAGATTTATCGCTTTCGATCACCACTGGATAGATATAGAACTTGGACAAGTTCGGTTATTAATATACATAGCTAAAGGAGCCAACACGTAGGGCGTTGCGATAGGCAGCCGGAAAGTGATACAGTTATCGCCGCTACCATTTATTATGCATTCAGTAGCAGTTCGCTGGCGGGCAGTTACTGCCACTGATTGATAGCTTGCGGGGTTTTCAAAGTATCCCTCTTTGTGTCCTTGTACGTTCCGACTCTACATCGTCAGTACTATTCTTTCCTCGTTTGCACCAAGATTAAAAGTTTCGAAAAATAAATTTCTTCACTCATAAATTCTTGATCAGTAATGAATTTAGCTAGAATTTAATTGTGAATTTGTACATATTTGTAAATAGATTAAGTACTCAACTTAATTACACTTATTTTTACTCATTTCCTTAGAAAATTTATTTGTTTTGGAAGGTATATATTTTAGTATTTGGTATTTTAATGTGTATATTACGACCAGTAGAAGCTAGTTTTGCCAACGTCACTTGCTATGGACCGATTTCGTATACCACAGTCCACAACTTTATTAAAAAATATGAAGGTTAGCATTTCTTTAATATTTATCCTTATTCTAAATTTGTGTGTACATATTTCT
>NW_027116062.1:1273045-1274051 GCF_000696795.3 Halyomorpha halys | reverse complement strand
ATCAAGTCTTTAGTCATAACAATGTAGAAATTAATCCTGGTAGGTGTATTGCAGCCACTCTTTAGCTTTGGTAAACCCACATTATACTAGTATTTAAAAAAGTGTAGAATCTCATTTCTCATCTCCACGTTAAAGCGAAACATCCTCTAATACGAGGGTTTTCAATAAAATAAAACTGTAGTATAATTATGAAAGAATATGCTAAATTAATTTGAAACTAATGTTTAACCATTTTAGTAGCTTAAAACATTATTTCACTTTTCCGTAAAAGAGAGAAATTAAAAGTAAGCAACAGCTATTATTCCAAGAAGAACAATTGAATGAAAAGGAAAACCACTCACCATTCTCAGTCTGAATTAATATTTCAAAGATAGAAAAAAATAAAGAATTACACTCAGGACAACTGCATAAATGAATGTCGAATTCTAGGGCATTTCACATCTAAAAATAAATTAAATATAAAAATCAAAATCGGTTCAAGCAAACGTATGAAATTGGCCTATTCCTTGATAGTTTGGATAGAGTTGAGCCGAGGCGTAGTCTAAAATTTAGTATGGAGAATTTTATTAAATCAATTTAATGTGGATTTTGAGGTAGTTCTATTGACGACGAGCCTACAAATTCGCTAAGCTTTAATATCATAAAGGATGAACTGTAATTAATAAATATATTTATAGCATTTTAATTCCTTTGATTTTTATTTTTCGGAAATTAGATTATAAGGTGGCTAAATATGGCTAAATAATACCATTAGAGGGAACACCAAGAAGGCTTTTAAGTAGAACATAATTTTTTTTTACGTTCTTTCTAACAAAAATAAATTTGTGAGAATTCTCCCAAATTTCTCCTAACATGGTTACACACGCTTAATCCTTATTCTCGCCGATGTATTGCATTCCGTTTTTCAGAAAATCTAGTCATTAGTCATAACAATGTAAAAAGTAATCCTGGTAGATGTATTGCAGCCACTCTTTAGCTTTGGTAAACCCACATTATACTAGTATTT
>NW_027116062.1:1270576-1272225 GCF_000696795.3 Halyomorpha halys | reverse complement strand
TCTCTACGTGACAAACGAATCTAACAGAAATTAAAATATATTTAATTATATTTCAACATTACTTAGCAATTGATTAAAATCAATAAAATTAAAATCAGTGAGCATCCAAAAGATTTTTTTTATATGTAGTATTTTGATAAAATTTCTGTATAATTATGTTTTATAGATAATGTATCTAATCGTTAAATGTATTTTATTGAATATTACTATTGATAAATAAGCTCATCAGTATAAATTTTTTAATTACTTACTTGAATTGTCCTGAATAAATTTTAATTATTTTAAATAAGCGAAGCTAATTTTTTAAAAAAAACAACAAACTGTAAGTTTTTAAACCTGAATCGTTAAAATTTATATGTGAATTATAATATACAATACAGTATTTCGAAACTAGGAGTGAAGCAAATGTTTTTATTATTAATATTAGTTATTGATAACTTTTTTGTCTCGATTATAGCATACATTATATAAAATTATTATATTTTATTAAACTGGATTTAGTGACTGACACAATCTTCCTTATTAAAATACAATAATTTATTTCATATCATCAGCAACGTTTCGGGAGATTTCCCCCATCTATCTGTTTTGGGCCAAATCTGCAACAAATGGGATGTTAAGGTCTTTGTAGATGAGTTTATTTGTAACGTAATAAGGAGCATCAAGGATTTTAAATTGTAAGGATTGGATTCGGGAGGAATTTGATGGTTTGGTAGAGCCCAGAGCTCAACTCCATATGTCCAAATTGGTCTGATTATCTTAGTGTATAATAATTTTTTTTAGTGTATGGGAAGTTTAGAGAGTTTGTCAAGTAGGTGTTGTAGCAATTGAAATCTACGAGCAGTTTCTTGTATGTGGATTCCAAGTAAGTCTCTTGTCAAGATGGAGTCCTAAGTACCGAATCTGTTAAACAGCCGTTGGTTTAAGTATAAAATTAAACAATTTTTTAATACTATTCTGATAAATCCTACTAATAAAGCTTATAATTTTTGGTTGATTGTGATTTCCAGAGTACAATATGGTACGGGAAATCTGGATAGAGTGACTCCTTTATCGGTGATACTCCCAAAAAAATATGTATTTTAGGGTAAATTGTCTCAGAGATTTTTTTTTATGCAGGTGCAAGCCATACTTTTTTTCCCGGATCAATTTCTATTATATAATATCATAAGCTACTGCCACAGTAATATTCTAGTCTTAAAACAGCTAAACATTATTATTTTAAATAAACCACCCAAGTTTCACCCTAATACCTATCCGCATTCATGATTTCTAACATCCGGCAGCATGTGAATGGAAAATGTTCTTCGTCAGGCTACATTTTGTAAAAGGATATTAATACTAGTTTTCCTTGTAACCTTATAACTCTTTTAAGATAGTAAAAAATAGTATAGGAGATATTGGCTTTAGGGTGAAACTAATTTTCACAAAGATGGAGTTTTAATTTCTTAGTTCGTCGTTGGTGTCTTTGAAAATAAAATAAAAATGTATTCGACTAGTCACAACTTATTCTCTCTCACCCCTTTTAATATTTTCTATTATCGGACTAATCAGTATGCTGTGTATTAGCAACTCAATACATGCGAGCAGCCGATTTTTTAGAGTTCCTTCTCAAAGTATTTCTACCTATTGAGTTCAAAATTAATGAA
>NW_027116062.1:1261982-1263977 GCF_000696795.3 Halyomorpha halys | reverse complement strand
TGTATTGCAGCCACTCTTTAGCTTTGGTAAACCCACATTATACTAGTATTTGAAAAAGTGTAGAACCTCATTTCTCATCTCCACGTCGGAGTTGAGGGGCCTACCGGTTAAATGTTGGATGGTGTAGCATAAGTAGTTATATCATGCATTAAATCCACAAAAATTCAAATAAACAAAGTCTTCCAATAAAGTCATTAAAACAGTGCTTTAGAATTCATGAATTAGAATGATCTTTAACATGAACTCTTCCAATAAATCGGAACTGGCACCCAGTGAGGATGTTTAGACGAAGCGAGATTATTTCAGCAATTTCTCAAAACGTGACGGGGAACTGAACTCTCTATGTTCGGTGAATACAAGTCTCCACTTTACAACTATCAAAACTCTTCAATAAACGTTTTGCTCAACACAGATGAATAGTTATGTGTTTATATTCTGGAAAACACTTCTTGTCTTTCCATGAACATTTAATGTAGTATAAACTGCCGGATAAAAAAAATAATACACGTTTCCAAGAACTGTATGGCGTGGATACAGAGGGCTGTGCAAGGATTGTAGATATTCTAGCTTTCTAGATATTTTAGCTTAGTGCAACTGATTTAATTTAAGGTAGATTCAAATAGAAAGATAAGATTCGAAACTAATGATCAGGATTAGTGTCAAGAAACATTTGTACGAGGTGTATTCCTTATTCAAGTGAGGAGTTTGGCAAAAGACGATTTTCGTTGAAAGGGCTTTATTTTGGAAGTTGAGGAACCATCGCCCTCTTGCAACAAGTAATTTTTTGGTGGGGTATTGAGAGTAACTATTTTCAGAGCATGGTGGATACCATTATTCTAGAGTCACGGGGAATCCTACTTCATTACGTTTTTTAGACCTTGATTAAATATTGTGAACTCGACTAAACGAGTCGAAAAGGGAAAATAAAATAAAAATGTATTCGACTAGTCACAACTTATTCTCTCTCACCCCTTTTAATATTTTCTATTATCGGACTAATCAATATGCTGTGTATTAGCAACTCAATACATGCGAGCAGCCGATTTTTTAGAGTTCCTTCTCAAAGTATTTCTACCTATTGAGTTCAAAATTAATGAAACTTTAAACCTTTTATGAAAAAATGAATAACGTAATAAAGAAACTCAATTTATTTCTAATTTGTAAAGTCATTTCATAAAGGATCTTATTATAAGGATATTTTTTTTCCTTTGATATTACTTTAAACCTTACAAAATTACGAATTTGAACTCAAAATCCCATCCAAAAACAAAACACACAAATACTTTCTGTTAAGGTACATACAAGGAGTTGCAAAGGTGTGCACTTCGCTATTAACGCCACGCGAGCATTGCTCATCTTTGTTTTGTCCTCAATATGAAAAGTACTTTATTGTTGGTATTAAAATTTAGAAAAGATTCATATAGATTTTATTATTTTGAATTTCGTTATAGTAAATAACCTCTTTACAATAATGCCTTATAAAGAAAATAAAAGCTTTAACTCCGTTTGATCACTAACTTCGATAGTGAATACATTACCATAATATATTTAATAGGAACATCAATAATAGAGACATCCTGTTGTTAAGGTGGTAAAGGGGCGATTTGTTGAGTTGTGGTAGAGGTACATAATTAACAGCGAGCTCGTTAGCTGCTAATTGACATTATCACCGCGATCTGGAGCAATAAAGAGCAATATATTTCGGACACTTCATCAAGGCTTTCCGTGTCAACCAACTTCAATCGTTGCTTCGATCCAAGTTCTATCTCACAATCTAGGACAACCATGCGTGTAGTTACGTCTTCACAGTCAGGTGTATAATTTCATACGGAGATAAAATGATTGATGTGATACCTGACGTAAGGTTACCTTATATTTGTATTTATTATCGAGTATTTATTATTTTATTTTATTTTTATACCAGATCGGCCTGGTGGGCCTTACATGGTTGATATAACTTATATTATATATATTTTTTAACAGTTGATTATGAGG
>NW_027116062.1:1260638-1261457 GCF_000696795.3 Halyomorpha halys | reverse complement strand
TTTTTTTATATAATCCTCTATTGACTCCATAGGTAATTCACGATGCAATTGGCTATTTCTTATGAACCAAGGAGCATTTATTGGTTATATTTGTTTTATAGTAGCTAATGGAATTAATAGCTATTCCTTGAATTGAAGATGGAAATGATTTTTCATGAATGAATATTGTATTGGAAATAATACATTTACTATTGAAAATATTGAATAAATAGTACAAAATTTTAAAGGGGGTATAAAAAATGTATTACTTTTTATACCCCCTTTAAAATTTTAAAAAGTTATATAACATTTGTTATAATTTTTAAATGCGCTGTATTTTTATTCATAAAAATGATATTGAAGAGAACATCATTCTTTTCTGTTTAACTATATACAGGAGTTCTATTGATTAAAAGTTCTTTTTTTTAGGCTCATTTATGTAAATTTCCTATTCGTTATTACATTCACCTGTATTTTATAATATATATAATAGATTATCCATACAAAATTAATTAATAAGCAGATTCATATAGGACAGACCCTGACAAAATAAAATAAAGATCAAGTTGGCAAAATAAGGTTGACTCTCATAAATTATGAAAAAAAAAATAATAATAATAATGGAATGTATTCCATTAATTGGTTGGTTTTTCGTCCGTTCATTGATTATTAAATGTAAATGGTTTAAGTATGTTTTTTTTAAATTTATTTATTTCATGTGAGTTACAACTGTACAAATAATAAATACAATAAGTAAATATGTTGTATGTTTCATATACACTTGAAAATCTTGGGAAGGAACCACCCATTGGTTATATTTCAAGGATTAATTTAAATTAG
>NW_027116062.1:1257078-1258033 GCF_000696795.3 Halyomorpha halys | reverse complement strand
ATAGTAAAAAATAGTATAGGAGATATTGGCTTTAGGGTGAAACTAATTTTCACAAAGATGGAGTTTTAATTTCTTAGTTCGTCGTTGGTGTCTTTTTAATGTAATAAAAATCTTGAAAAATCTAAACTTCAAGATTAGATTTGGTGATAAAAATGTCTCGATTGGTATAAAATTAAAAATAAATAAAATAAAATCCGACTATATGTCAAAATTTCTCATATATTTATGTAATTTATAATAAACGATATATTTTTCTACAATAACAATAAATTTTGTAGTTTGGCCGAGGATAAAACGAAAAATGAATGAAATTTTACGTACTTGGGAGCACATTCAGGATTTTGGAAAAATCACCGGCTCTTCAACATTTTATTTAATAATATAAACATTTTTGTACTTAATTAACATGAATAGAGTCTTTAATTTAGTAAGGTACCTTTTTAAACATAGTATATTTACTAATCGTAATATAAATGCAGTCGCTGCTAACTCATTGGACCCAGGTTCGAATACGGCTGTGACAGATATTTATTTATTCTGTTACTGTAGCCGTTAGTCAACCCTGTGGGTTCTGGTGCCCTCCGAGGTCCTCCAAGTTTTAGTCTTAATTGGGGAAAAATCTAACGGTTGAAACCTGGGGGAGAAAGTGCTTTCTTGGCTGCAACGTTAGCTCGTTTTGAACCTAGTAGTAAAGTACACGTAAGCTTATTAGTTTGTCCATATTTTAACTTGAATTTTTTTTCTATTTTTTTAAATTAAAAAAAAAATAGATTTAACACGAAAAGTGCCTGTAATATTCACATAAAGCTAATTTAATGATTCAATGAAAGGACTACCACCTTAATGACTGGGTGGCGAATGGTGCCCTGCTATTCCCAAACTGGCCAACGGTTAAGAAAATTTATTGCTGCTGTTAATGGAAATCTAACTCACCATTGGGCAGTCTTAGTGCCTA
>NW_027116062.1:1253205-1255348 GCF_000696795.3 Halyomorpha halys | reverse complement strand
AATAAAAAAGAAGACGGAGGACGGAATGGATGCATAAGTAGGAAGAGATTAGAGTTTACTTTCGTTGGAGCTGGCTCCAGAAGACCGCAGACCGACAATTATCCTGGACAGATGGCTGCGGTATTTCTCCAGCTCAACCTCCAGCCAATTCCCGGCCCTCGCCAACTTTACGAACTAACAACTTCGTCCGCTCGCTGGTTGAGCCTTTACTGGCAGCATAAGGACCGTTAACGCTACACTTGGATTTTAGTAACAACTTAATTTATAAAATGTTTTGTAGCTAGGAAAAAATTAATATGGTGAGTTCATTGTTGGAAGTCTTAAGGAAACGATTATATTGGCATTGAATCGCTAAAACTCAGTATTATTTTAAATAATTCCGTTTACATTAATAGGATAGCTTAGTTGGCAATCAATTGCATTTATACTTCCTGGAAATCAACCCTAACGAGTAACTGGAATCAGCTTAGAACCTAAGCGCGCCAACTTCCTGTATTACCGTTGTTCCAGAAACAGTCCTTACTGTCAACTGAACCCAAGACCCTTCTTGGGGTCTGAACCAAAGTATCATTCTATAATTATAATGGCTCATATTGAAATGCGATAAATATTAAAACTTCAATTATTGTTTATCTATCAACGTAACATACCTGCTATCTAAAGATCAAGGATTGTATAGACAAATTTCCAGTCTTGGAGAAATCATGGAAGGGATTTTGAGGAAAAATATATAGAAGAATTTCCTCAACGATTATAAAAGTACTTTGAGATGCCGCAGCTGAACTTAATTGTAATAAGAAACGATCCCTTATCCAGCTCTTCTTTAGTGTTCTACGTACTTTATCGGGCATTATGTTGTAAAGAAACAGTCCTTTTTGTGTTCTGAACTCTTGGGTTCATCCTTGGGTCTTGACCCTTCATAGGATGTGTTGTTATTGTATAATGTTAAAACTTCAATTATTGCCATTATTATTTCTGTATCTACGTAACATACCTGAAATCTAAAAAGCTAGGACTATATAGATAACTGTAAATGAAAGAGATCTTCAAAATGTTTATAGGAATTTTCTCAACTATTGTAAAAGTATTGAAATGCCAAAGTCGAACTCAATTATTCCTAGTCATCGGCCATGATGTTGAAGCCATTAAAACTTAAAAGCGATTCCAAAAACTTATTGAACTGTTTTTTTCATTAAGAGATATTTTGTCAATTATAAACTCTATTAGATCATTTTTATATAAATGAAAAAAAAACGCATAGTCACGTAAAATAAGGGGTGGTTACGATGGTGGTACTGGAAATACTGTTTAAAATTCTTTATATTGTACCAACAAGTTTACCTCACCCTTCTCTCTATCATATTTAAATTAATTATAGCCGAAGTGCTGAAGCAGGTCAGTGAGCCGGTAAATTAAGTAAATTGGAAATTCAGTATAGATAAGGGAAAGTTAACCGGTTGTTTGGAGGAATAGCTAATATATCGACCGGTAATAGTGTTTGCTCTCCTCAGGATCGCCAGCCTTACCGTAAATTAAAACAATAATTGACCTCGGTCATCGGTAACTAACTTTGGCCAAATCTGGAGTCTCCAGCATTGTCCAATATCAAGTTAAAACATTAATTTATACCTACTCAAAGAGAGAAACAATATTTAAGCTGTATTAACTGCTAAATGAACCACTGGTATTTAATCAGTGTTTGGAACTATTCCCGTATTTCCTTCTCTGGTTAATCAGGTATTATTTACAATTTTGACGGCACAGATGAAAGAGACGTCTTGCCAATACCTTTAACAAAGTTCAACTGAAACTACCTAGATACAAAATTCATAATTTAATGTTTTAACAATTCCTTTACTCTTTCATTGGTTAAACTCTAGGAGCAATTGAAATCCCAACAATATTATATTGTTACAATATCTATCAACCCCCCGACCAGCCACACACCTGAACAATTGATATCATATCGACTTAATCAACTGCTTTGTTATGCAGAGAAAGTATAACGTAGGTTGTCACCTTTTCAATATAGTTTTTCATGAAATATTAATAATTATTTCTATAAGCAGGGTGACCAGAAGATTTATATTTTTGTATATCTGTACTTTTTTTCCACTCTTTTTTATTTTAGTTTTTTTCACTT
>NW_027116062.1:1249416-1251658 GCF_000696795.3 Halyomorpha halys | reverse complement strand
TCTGGGGACTCTGGTAATGTGGCAAACTTAATACAAATGTTTTCATATCCGGGGACACACAAAAAGGTTCCTAGAAGGATACCCTGACCAGGTATAGGTCATGCAGATGACGAAACACCTTAATAATACCCAGGAATGTCAAAAGGTAAATACATATCAATGTATCGGTGACTTACTTACATATTTATGTAAAATTATGTGTAAATATGTAAAACAATAAATTGAAAAGTTTTCCTAAAAGAGAGAAATTTTAATTGTATTTGCTCATAACGTTATTAAAAATGTACTTAGAACCATTGTGAAGTAAGTATCTATATGTTATATATATTACAGAAATAATATTGCAAACAATTCCTCTTAAAGAGGATTATTTAATGTTAACAGTTAATTTTCCTCAAGGATAACAGCAAATAAATGCGACTCGCGAATTAAAAGCAAATTATCCTTAATTTAAAAGGAAGATTTTTTTTTCAATTAAGGATGCTTTTTTTGTTCGGATAAGGAAAGTAAACTCATTAGGTGGATTCTAAAAATCAGGTTATATACCTTTTAATATCAAAGATGTATAATAAATTTGTTTCATCATTATTCTTCAGAATTCCTTTTAGTAATTTCCTTGTTTGTTTTTTTACAGTTATTACGCCTCAGCCGGTTTCGGAGGAGGTCGGTTGGTGCCACCTCTCAAGCGGCCCAGAATGCTCATGACAACGCCCACTCGGCCTGCCAAAGTCACGGTCAAGGTACCAAACTCACCTCACCAAGTAAAAACCTACAGTAAGTTTTTTTTTTATATAATTTTTAAATATTAATATTCTTTATACTAGTGAAGCTGTACACTGATAATACCCGCTGACACAAGTTTCGAGGTGTCGAATTTCTATTGTATTTCATGCACTAAAATATATTTCTTTTATTTATTTATTTAAATGTCATTTAAAACTTCATTTACATACAAGCACAATAAGTAAATTTCATGTAAGATCTAAGTGGAGTGATAAAGGCGTGTAAAGAAACTACCACTAGCACTCTAATGACGTTTTACATTAGCAGGTATCGTGGTCATCTACTTTTCAGGTGTCTCGGTGGATTGTCAGGAATGGAAGAGGAATCAAGGTTAGAAACTAGTAGGTTTGGGTGATTAAGATGTTTATAATGGAAGGAATCAGGTTCGGGCTAGATCGACTACATATGGAGCATTAAGGTCTTTATGTATGGTTTTATTTGTGACAAAGTAGGGAGCATTGATGATTTTGGATTTTAAGGATTGGATAGGAGAGGAATTCGAAGGTTTAGTGGAGCCCCACAGCTCAGATCCGTTCGACAGGGATAAGAGCAAGTGATTTGATGGGATTTGTTGAAATTTATTTTAATCCTCCAATTACGACGCCATTCTTCGAGGGCTATGTCATGGGATTTGAGAGTTTGGAATGCAATTAAAGGATTAGTATTAACTGAGAGCACACGTGTCATCGGCATACGTGGTGAGGATAGTGTTAGGATAGGATGGGATGTCAACTGTATAGACGGTGTAGAGGATGGGACCGAAGATACTACCTTGAGAAACACTTGCAAAATAAGAATAGAGGAATGTTGAATAACTGAAATAATTAAAGAAAAGTGGTTTTATTTCATAAAGTTTTTTTTTTTTATTGTAGAAATGTGAAGGATATTGCTGTTTTTAGCAAAATTTCTTACTTTTTTATTTTTTACTAAATTACTTCAAGAATATGGTTTTATTGTATTTTAAAGTTGATGAAATAAGCTATGATTTGGAGAAAGCTCTTCAAAAATTCAATATTTTTATTTTTAGAAAATAATAATATTAAATATAATATTCAAACCGAGTGTTCAGAACATGTAAAAATGATTGTTTATAACTTGAAAAATTATTCAAATAGTAATTTTTAAATTTTTCAAAAAATGGTATACGGAATGAACAAGGGATATAAAGCTGCTTATAAAATAGTTGTTCATATAATGTTAAATCTTTTATCCTTTTGGCTGAAGGAATGTTTTAAAGTAAGGAAGTGTACCTTGCTTGTCGATTCTGAAACAAAGGAAGCTCAGAGGTGCGATAATTTCTTTCTCAATTCAATTAGAATCAGTTTTATTCCTGAAATTGAAATTCTTAGCTGAGTCGAAAATGTAACTTTAACAACTGTTTCGTAGACTTCTGTTCATCCTATCCTTATCTCATATACATTTTATTACAGTGTAATTAATAAAATATTAATTTAAAATT
>NW_027116062.1:1247390-1248310 GCF_000696795.3 Halyomorpha halys | reverse complement strand
TTAAACTAGTTTTATAAAACAACAATCATGAATACAAAAATTGTTTACTTTTTTAGGGCTTTTTTATTAGAAAATATTGGTTAATAATTATTTTTGAATATCTATCCGACCGAAGTTAATAAAATAAAAACAAAGAATCGTCAGCAAAATTATAAAATGACTTCACTGCCTATCCCTACTTTTCAAATGTAGATAACAAAGTTTAGAAAATTGATTTTCTTCATAATGAGATGTTAATTTTTTTTGTTATTCATCTTAGATAGTAGAACTTAGTAGATGTAAAGCTTAAGTAATGATGAAAGAACTCTTAAATTGAAGCAATTTGGAATCGCATGGTTTCATCCACTTGCGACATATTTTTAAAAAAATTATTTCTGCGTTTTGACGGATAGTATAAAAACTTTATTTGTGACTGCCATTTATATTTTCTTATTAGAATACAATAAATGTATTCCCATAGCAAACTAAAATAGAGCAACTTATCAAAAATAGTAGTTGGATCAATTTATGAACGATAGCATAGCCCCGTCGAAGGAGATAAGCCAGTAGGTTATCGGGCTGGTACAACCATCCAATTTTTTTTCCATACTCCTCCATGCATTCCAATTTATTTCATCCTTTGAGGATGGTATCGAACTTCAGATCACGTTTTCTCCATCCCAAAACGGGATTCATATTGTTGTTAAATGGCAGCTTCATCTAAGGCTGTTGTCGAAATATGTATCGTTTTTCTCAACTTTAGAATAAAATCATTTTCTTGCAGATTTTAGGAAAGAAAATTGATAGAAGCTTAAATTATAATTATCTTTACTAGCCTCTGATTCTCTTTTCAACTATACTCAACTATCAATTATAGATTTGAATTATTATTTTACAGTAAACAATTACTACAATAAAAAATATATTTGATAAATTCAACT
>NW_027116062.1:1241372-1245699 GCF_000696795.3 Halyomorpha halys | reverse complement strand
GAGCCTTAGATTATAGATGAAATTTCAAAGTAGAGATGAAATTACAATACGTCATAAAATAAAATAAAACAATTAATTCGAAAAGATACAAATAATACACTATACAGAATACATACATACAGAATATATTAAATAATGATAGAACAAATAAAATCACATATATGTAGAAAAATAAAACAACATATCATATCATAAAAAATAAGATGACTTCTGATAATAAATAAAAAGTAAAACAATGATAAAAAAATCAAATACAATTAAACTAAAAAATAATATATAAAAAGATACAATTTCTGCTGCTGTACATGATACTAATTTTTCACTTAAATTTCGGTGCATTTATTTTATTTCAATCTCATATTATTAGTACATTGTATTATTTTCAGACATCGAAGAAGGCGTGACGCTGACCTGCGTGCAGTGCAAGGAGCCCTTCAGCTCCGCCTGGGACCTGATGGTCCACGTACAGGCGGCCCACATGCTCAACATCTACGAACTGGCTCCGAAGGAGGATAGGTTCGCTGCCGACCAAGACAACAAGGTTGGTTTCTTATAATAAATAAATCAATAAATCATAAAAAATAATTCAATCAACTCCTAAATTCTGGTACCTTACAATCATTGTATTCTTGGGGGTTACATCGATGAAACAAGAATTATTTTTCAGTAAATATGATTTCAATGGGTGGTGGCGGTAGGCAGCGTGGTAACGCGCCTGTCTACCAACCCATAGATTGCGAGTTCGAGCCCGGCCCTACCCGGGATTTTTTCAAGGATAAATATTACGCAATACTCACTCACAATCTCTCCCCGGGCAATTGTGAGGCCCGTTAGCCAATGGATGGCACTCACAAAAATAGGCGTGGGAGTGACGGAATGAAAATCACGTCAGGAAACGCGCGATGTGTTTCTTAAGTACATCGCGCGAGGCTTTAGACCTCCACGGTCTGTCACGCCAATGAAAAAAAAAATGATTTCAATAACGCGATAATGGTTTTGTTTTTCACTTTCAAATATTTCTTTAACCTTTTCCTATCCTATTTATAATGTTCTTGGAAGAACTAACTTTTTCAAAAATCATTATAATGTAATTAAATGGATAATTAAATACATTTTGATTTTGATGTTAGTTAGAATCAACATCCTCCACTATACTTGTGACCACCCCGTATAAACCTGATCCTTTTAAATTTCCAAAGGCATAGCTGATCATACACCCATTAAATTATATTCCTTTTTTTTATTATTATTCATCAAATTGGCCAGGTGCATCCTACTTGGTCGTTATAACAATTTCTTTTTCATTTAACAATTGATAATGTAGTGGTTCAATCTCGTACAAAAAATATAATAAATTAAATAATTGACTTTTATAATGAAAAAATAATTTCAGAAGAAAGGATATAAATAAATATTAATAATGAAAATAAATGAATACAAAGTTCATTGCAGAACATCTTACAATTGCATTCTAATTTAATGTAATTTTTTTACTTTTTTTTAAACTCGTACAACTTGAACAAGTACATAAATCTCTATTATTTATTTTTAATTCAATACTCAGACAGAATTGATACAATTTTTTATGTTGCGTGCGACTAGTGTGAAACAATCAGATTTGTTTTGATTTCATTATTTTAATTTAGATTCTTTTCTCATTTTTGTGTAAAATGTGTGTTTATAAATGATGACTAAATATTATGTCTTGTGCAAAGTTTATTAGACCCAAATCTAAGAACGCTAAAAAAAGCCAAATTAAATATCAGAAACTCATAAAATGGTAGAAATAAATAACAGTTTTATTTATTATTTCTATAACTCAAAAGTATAGTAAAGTAAAAAAAAAAAACATTAACAGTTAAATGACTGACGTTTCAGATAGGAGTCAAGGTCTGTGTGAGTAAAAAGGAGAAAGTGCTTAAGGGACACCCAAGTATTTTATCGCTGATAGAGCCTTATTTAAGAAGCTCAATAATTTAATAAAACTGGTGGCAATAATTCTAATGGGCTTTGTATGTTGCTTCTCGATGTTGGTAGCGTATTTAGTATTCCATAGGCCATTCTTAATAAGCCAATAAAATTATCTCGAAAAAAGGCAGGGCGTTATACTCCACGAAAAACTGAAAATCGTACTAATTACTCCATCGTGCACCAAAATAAAAGAATTTTAAGTTTTATAATTTTCTTTTTCTTTTTCATTTCCCTTTGTGTCACAACGAAAACATTGAACATTTTAAACTTTTACCAATTTTACTTATAAAAGTAAGCACACATACTTGTATATAGTTATTTTAGACAACATATTTATATATATAGCTGACCGCAGATAATGTATATTATATGTGGGAACATATATATATATATATATATAGTTGGGGTTGGGGCCAGAACAAAAAATTGGTTGTTATCTTGTTTTGAACAAAAAACAAGATAACAATCAATGAAGAAAGGATGTAGAATGACTAAAGTAAATACTTTTACAGAATGAATATAGATAAAATTAAAGTGATGAAAGAAGTGGGGAATAAAATGCATACATATTTATGTGAGTAAAATGTCATAATTAATGAAATAAAGTTATATAGTGCAAAGGGACAACGAAATATGAATAATGTAATTCAATAATAATTTATTTTAACAATCAAAATTATGGAAAGAAAATATATGTAACTAATGTAATGTGGAAGTAAAAAAAAAGAAGAAGAAATAAAACAAAATTATAAATTTAAGTAAGACAAAGAAGTAATTGGAAAAAATTCCAATAATAATAAATATGAAACTAATAACGTGGGTAAGGAAGAATAAGAAAAGAATAGAGAAAGAGGAGAGGCTAACGGAAAGATGAGAAAAAAATGAATAAAACTTAAGACATACCTGACTGGAAGATGACAGATATCCAAGTAACGGTCAGCAGTGCGGATGGCAAGATTACGGCTAAAAAAGCACGTTAAAAGACATGATGAAGCTACCGGATAATGAAAAATACATTACAAGTCACATGGAAGGGTAAAAATAAGAATTTAAAAATATTTAAAAGAAAACGCATAAAAGGATGACGACAAATGATTTAAAAATTATTTAAGAACATAAACTATATGGAAACAAAAGTTAAACATTGTTACTTTTTTCCTAAATAACTATTAGCGAATATGTTTACGGTAAGTTCTGTTTGTCGGTTTTCTTGTCGGAAAAAAGTTCCAGTTGGGTATAGAAGCTTTCAGAGATGAGCCTTTTGTTATGATTACGAACTGTGGCAAGTACAGATGTATTATCAAAACTAAAGGAATAGTTTAATGATAGAGAATGATCTGAAAGTAATGAGACAGAATATTTATGTTGTGTGTGAAAGACTGCATTTATCTGGTTTTTTGTTTCGCCGAAGTAAATAGAATTAGAATTGGGAGTGGAGCAGTAGATGCGGAAAATATATACAAATTATGTAAAAAATATATATAAATTATAAATCCGAATGAAAATCTGTTATATTAATTTGTAATTTGATGTTCTGACCAAAAAGTCCAGAGATTCGACCGAGGTACGAAATCACCTCATCAACAATATTTCGTTAACAGGTAGGTTTATAAATGATGAGATACTCATGTATGATAAGCTATCTTAACCAGTAGGCCTTGCACGAATGAAATTTTGATGGAGAAATACTAATTGATCCTTATATTTAAAGTCGTTAAATTTTGTAGATTTAATCTGCCGCCGTATCTGAAAAAATAATTATGCAAAAAAGTTCTAGTCAACTTGCAATGATAAAGTAAAACAGGCAATGCATCAGAAAATATTTCTCTCATTCTTTCTCATAAAGAAGGTTTTAAATTAAAGACTGTTGAGAAGAAACAAAGCTTATTATAACTGCAACTTTTGAAAGAAAGATATTAATCTTTGTGAAGGAGTTTCCTACCTCTAGATAAATTTATTACGTTGAACACTATTTAATTTTAATTTCAAAAATTATTTTCCAGTTCGTTCCAGTCCACGCTCAGAGGAAAATATTTAATTTAGATCTGAGTCATTCAATTGAATTTTTACTAATTTTAGTTTTTTTTTTTTTTTACATTTTATATTTGTTGGAATAGCTTTAATATCGTTAACGATTTAAGCATGTTTTACACTAATTATAATAACCGAGGCTAAGGCCTTCTATCTGCGGCTAATCAATAAGGTCGAAGAAAAGTAAAAGCTTAAAAGAGCTTAGTTCAATTGGATGACTACGTGTAGTGACATTGAACCGAATAAAACGAATAGTAATGGATCGAGATGAATAGAACTGAGTCGAGAAGAGATTAGCTTCAAGACGTAGGGCACTGAAGAACAT
>NW_027116062.1:1239504-1241171 GCF_000696795.3 Halyomorpha halys | reverse complement strand
AGTCAGTTGAGTATAAATCGTCCTTAGAACATCTCTTAATTTCTTAAGTTTAATAAACTTTACCAAAGTTTAAAAACTAGATAACAATGCAACTTACCTACCTTTTCACAACCACCAGAAATATAAATTGAAAACTTTTAATCATATAAAGTAAATATATGTAAATAAAGTATTATAAATTTTAGTATAAGTATAACTAGAAAAATGATTGATTAAGTGGAAAAATCATAACGCTAAACTGATTACTCTAGAATAATACACTAATCTCATTATGCCTCACTTTAATTAAATTTATAAATAGGAGTTTATCTTAAGTTTGACGTTGGATTCTGACAAAGCGAGCTTCAGGGGCAGTGCAACCAAAACTTACCCCCATGCCCAACTGCTAAGTCTTGCGGGCTTTGTATGTAAACCTCTGGTGGGCGCATAGTCAAGTATGTTCATTTTGAACATAAATCGCTAACAATTGGTAATTTTTAAATAAAAATTTCGTTAATCGATTTTAACTCAAAACATCGTAAAACTGATACAATAATAAATATGTAATAAAATATTGCTATATTCAATGTAATAAATAGTAGATAACTATATAAGTAATAGTAATAATATAGTAGGTAACAATATTATTATTAATAATACAAATGCAGCTGTAATATAGTAATAGTAAAGTATAATTATATTAATATGAAATTAAAATGGAATAATATTATATTAAAGACTATACCATTTCTTTATTCTGAGGCAGATAACTTTTGAATTGATTATGTAATTATTATTAATAATTAACAGATACTTATATAACAATCAACGTCTATTTTAATGTGTATACCACATCCTATTAAATGATAATCAATGTTGCATTGTATAATTACATTGTTTCGCAATAAAGTAAGGCTCGGGATCAGGTATCATCAGGTATCAGAAGAAGCATGGCTATAATATCTTTATTAGGAAATAAAAAAAATTTAATTAACAATTTAATTTTCCACAAAACATTATGTATAAAGTAAAGTTTATACCATAAAAAAACTTGAGGTGCTTAGATCCTAATTCTATTACGCTCCATAAATATTACAAACTATGAAATGAAGGTCAGACAGAATAATAAAGCAGAAATAATCAGAAATAGCTTACCCTCAACCAAATATTAGTAATGGAAAAAGAAATAATTTAATTTTTTTAGTGTTCCATACTAGAAGCCTTCCTTTAATTCATCACTAATCTGATTATTAGTGTGAAACTAATTTAGGGGAAGCCACCTTGATTACAATACTTTGTAATGCTGATGAAAATAATAATTTTTTTTGTTTATGAATGAAACTAGATGGTCTAATGTAGAGAGAAATCCTTTATTTAGCCATGCTCAAATAAATTGGCTTGCTACAGTGCACAGCATACCAAACAATCCATGATCGGACATAATATACAATATATATATATCTACATGTTATAACAATAAACCCTCCCCCCTTTTCCTTCAGAATAAATAGTCGTCTACAAATATGAATACTACAAATACTAAGAACAAATATTTTACTTCATTTATTTTATTTTTTCTTTCTTTATCAATTTAACTATTTCATCACATTTAATCATTTTATTTCATTAACTTGACAATTTTATTCTCCATATCTCACTCTCTCAGACCTCCCCAGTGATCCGCTATC
>NW_027116062.1:1231010-1239329 GCF_000696795.3 Halyomorpha halys | reverse complement strand
AAGTTATAAAAATTCTAAATTTTGCCAAAAAAGAGTAATACGTGAAAAATAAAATTGGTGTTATTTGAATAGCTTCTCTATGAATCGAATTTTTCTCGTGGTTTTGCTTAATTGGAAGCTAAGGAACAGAAAATTCAATTGTATGAAGTTCTGGTCTCGATTGGCATCCCTTGCATCTTTCGGGTTTACTTTAGTACACAGGAGCAGTAAGTATTTGTGTAGTTTACAATAGATTTGACAATGGATGAATTGATGAAACACTTTCATATTTTTTTCAATTTCGGTTAAATTATTTTCAGGGCTAATTATTGTAGAAGAATGAATCAATGAGTTCCGGGGAGCTTTCTTCAAAAATTAAATACTTTTTTGGCTTTTTATGTCATGACAAGAAATTGATAATTTTATTTTTTTCTAGAAATTAGATCGACATTTTTTTTTTTAAATTTTGACATCTTCTTCATTTCATCCAGTAATCATTTAGGAATCAAAGTAATTCTCCCGTTCTACAATGCGCTACCCTTTAATGAGACCTCTTCCACAAAAAACAAATTTCTAGTATTCATCGTCCTATTTAATATTGAAATCAGTTATACCATTAAATTTCAGTCAATATTACAGACCAGAAAGACGGTTATATCGCCGTTTAAATGGGTGATCGGTCTGTTATACCTAGGAGAAGTAGCATTGTACATGTTACAAAAAAAATTATACATGTATTTTCACCTGTCATGCCTTAGTAAAATTAAAGTATCAATAACGGTCGTGCGTATGTGAGGGATAAGGTTGATCCCACGACAATATGAAAAGTAATTATTTTAAAAAAAATGCATACAATAATTTTCCAAATATAGTAACTGTAACTTTTAAAAGAAATAAAGCTTGTGAAAATGGTCCGTTAAATACAAAATACTAACGCGTTGGATATTGTAGCAGGTAAGAACTTTGCAATGACACTAAGATGTAAGAATTGGAGATGGAAAGGATATTAGACTAAAGAGGTTTCCAGAGCGTCACAGATACGTAATCCGATCTGAAGATTAATTGTTTCTATTACGGGAAGTATATATCGATTATATTATTACAAAATCATACCTAAGCAATAACTTTTCTACTCTTGATGAGTTATCTCATAAAGCTAGGTATTTGTAGAACAATGCTTGTCTGTAATGATTAATAAAAAAAAAATTCGCCTAATGTAATCTCTAGAGAAATTCTTAAGCTCCAAAATCATTTTTTAAGTTTTCCTAATTAAGGCTAGAGATAGTCCTTCAGATCGGTACAGAGACAATTAGCTCTGAGGACAGAGTAACAGACCAAGAATTATAGGCTAAGTCGCCTATAAATTGGTAGAGAGGGCAGTACCCTGGGGTACTGTTAGTTAGTAAAAGGTACCGGCTGTCTCTCTGGCATATCTCCCCCACCCTTCTTTATTCCCCCTTCTTGGCCCTCTGTTAATTTATCTTTGTCCATGAAGTAGAGGAAAAACATGGTAAATGGTTTTTGATTTATGTTTGTACGGATAATGGACTTGTTCTAATTATTCCAAATAGATTCAGATTATATTGTTGATATAATTAAATGTTGAGATTTACATATACGCCTCTTCCAACTCTAGAATGGAAGAGTTTTTCCTTAGAAATAAGAATATGCCGATATAATAAAATCAACAAATAATCAAACACCTAATTAATGTATAGTTGGTATATATTATAAAAACATTTTATGTCAAAATTTTTAATTGCAATTCAATACATCCGAAACGCATACATAGGATATATTAATACATAGGAAAGAGTGGGTATTAAGAAAAATAGAAATAAAAATCTAAATCGATGTCTCTAAATTATTGTCAATTGTATAAGACTCATACATTTATCTCCATGATAAATCATTATAATGTATCTAACCTTTAATTAGAAAATTCGAAGGAAAATACGAATTAACCCTCATTCCTCAGTTATCTCTTGTAGTAATAAATATTTATATATTATATAAATAGTTGGATTTTAACTATTTGCCCTCACAGTTTCAGTGTAATCTAATACCTTTGAATCTTATTTTTATTTCCCACTCCCACTTAGCAGCTATAATTTCTGAAGTGTCCATTATTGGTACATCTTCCTTACACACTCATTTATATATCTTTTCAGGAATTTATACCCTTTATTTTACGTACTTATTAATTTTAATTAATTATTAAGTTCTAAAAATAAAAATCATTACAATTAACATACATTTACAATCCACAAATTTTAAATTGCATATAAATAAATATTTTTTTACACATTTACAAAAATATAATTTAATATTTAACTATATTTACATTAATTTCACTACTTTATAACTATTTAAAAATTTAAAATGTGAGATTGAGCAAAATTTTCATTTTTTTTTCCCCTATTTTTTCTCTTACCCTACTATTGTTTGTGGACATCGTAATTAAAACTTTTATTTTTTGTTAGTGCTGTTTTTCCAAAAATGTTTTCAAAATTGAAAATTATTTTTATTTGTGTAATTGTTATCGTTTAAATTTCATTTATTATATCTATAAATTACCTTTTAAACGTACTTTTTTATTTATGTCCTGCTATTTATCCAAACTTCAGTACATTGAATCCTGATTACTTTGGGGATTTGCTTAATTTTGTTTCTCTATGTTGTTTATTAGATTTTTGCATCACAACTGAATATTTGTATGTTAAGCACTCATTTGTAACGTTCAAGTTACCTTCGCTCAGTGTATTGTAGTAGTATCGATGAGTACATATTACTCACTAAGACTTCAAAATGGATTTGTTTGAGTGTCTCCAGATATTATGATTGTTACACGTTCCTGACAACGGTCTTACATTATCGCTTCAGTTTTGTCTTGGCACCTAGTTAGTAAATATTTCCAGATTAAGTTTCAGTTAGAAATGAGGTTAAAAGACTTATTATGCCATCGGCATGCAAAAGCTATTGAAGCGGTTTCATAAATGCATCTGGTGATTAAGTAGAAAAATACAAAACTGTTAAACTTTTAAAATAGTTTAATTGTTGCCGAAAATTAACAAACTTTTGGGCTCTGACACTCGTAAATGAAATATGTTGTCATGGTACGAACTATTATCATCCCTGTGTCTACAATAAAGGAACTTTTTACATGTGTAATTTTGCTCCGGATGATAAAAGACATAATTGTTTAAAAAATAATCATTAAGTTTTATGACTGAGCGGTCTGCTTTAGATATAAAGATTTTTATCTGTCTGCTAAATCTTAATAACCATAATCCATGGATTTGGTCCGATTTATGAAGGTCTTTGAACCCCATAGGTTGAATGCAAGCCACTAGAAGGATTTATCGATACTTAATCGACCAAAAAAAAGGTATCATAAAAAAATTTGATAGTAAACAGAAATAATAAAGTTATATAAATTTAAGGACGGGTTGACATTTCCTCCAGACTATCCCAATGATAAAATATAGATGTCTTTATGAATATCCTATCAGGCGAAAACAATTATTTTCATGGTCTTCTGAGCTAGATGACTTTATAAAAATATATTACAATAAGTATAGAACAAAAAGGTGTATTGGTCTTTAAAAAAAAAAATAAATGAGACAAAGAATTTATAGCCTTTGAACTAGTTTTACACTTTTTAATTTCTTCTCTTAAATATGTTTTGAAGTTAGAAGACGAATTACACGTGGCTCTAGTTTCAAAGACAGCGGATTACCTTTACAGTCCCCGGAGAAATTCTTCAACCATTAATAGTTTAGTTATACTAAGACTGACAATTAAACTTCAAAGACTGTCTAGTAGCGTAAAGGTCAAAGTTAAGGACGATTTGACATCGTAATAAAAGTTTTTTCTATTTTTATAAATAAATTCTTAACAATAGAAGGTAATAAATGATCTTACGTAACTTTCTTTTACGTTAATTATTGTATAATGTTAATAACATAGTAATCAACATTAGGTAAACATGTACTCCATCCGATTTAAATTTATTTTTTTATTTTATAGTTTATTTATTGTTATTAACAAATGTATACAAATATAAACAAGTAAATTTGCTGTAGGTGACATAATGTCATGATACAAACATGTGGAGAATCTACCCATTTATAGAACTCCAATAACATTTCTAGGGGAGAAGATGTTCGAAGCCATCTTCTTTTCAGATCCCTAGGAGGATTATTAGGTAAATAAGAAGAACCCAGGTTAGAAACAAGTGAATTTTGGCGGTTGGGAAGTTTATCATGGAAGTATTGGTATCTGGTTCTGGCCAAATCGGCAACATATGGGACATTGAGGTTCTGATGGATGACTTGATTTGTGACAAAGTAAGGAGAATTAAGAATTTTAAGAAGGATTTTGGACTGTAAGTATTGGAACCGGGAGGAATTTGATGGTTTAGTGCCCAAAGCTCAACTCCGTATGTCTAGATATGCCTTATAATAGTCATGTAGATCAGTCTTTTGTAATGGATTGGAAATTTAGACCATTTTTTTTTCTAGTAAATGTTGTAATAGTCTCCATTTAAAATAAAATTTGTCTTTCCAATATTCTGTAAACTTTTTTGTTTCATATTTTGCATAATATTTCTTCTACGTTTGATTATTAATTAGGAATCTACTTAAACGTAAAATTATGAATATTAAAGCTATTATGACTACTCACAAGAGTTGAAAGTATGCTCCAAAAATCCGAATCTCAAAACACAGATTGGAATCCAGTCATTGAGGCGCATAAGAAATAGTTTTGCTTAGTATCAGCTTCCGGATTCATCATTGTGTATTATTGTTATAGTTCATTTGATTCTTATAAGAACCATATTGTAATTTACAAAAATATTTATTATTTTAGAAGTGAGTTACTTCGTACCAATTTTATGTTAATGTATATTTATTTTTTTTTTATATTTGAACCCACTCACAGGGGTCAATAATATCCGAAATTAATAACTCAGCCTTTCTAGAGAATAAATGAAATAGAATTTTCCTATTTTACACTGTGTTGATATATATTGGTGTATTTTTTTATTCAAAATATATTATATATAAGGCGTGTTTCCATCGAAGGCTGGTCTGAATATTTACAAAAACAGATGAATCCAAAGTTCAAATTTTTGCTAATAATCTATTTTGATGATTTCATTTTTTTTATTTTAGAGAATCCAATTATCTTTTGGATGAGTAGCTATAACCTTCCTGGAGATGAAAATTTTTCCATTTATTTGAAAAAAAAAATTTTTATTTGGAATATCAAACATAATTTCTTGTAAACCGTTTAAAGTATTAATGTTATGAAACCCAGTCTAAGGGTGTAAGTGCTCATCAATACCAGGAAAACCTCCACTAATTTCTACTTTATGGGCACTGTCGTTATTGAGATTTAGTGCTCAATAAATGAGTGAGTAAGTGATTTCGGACACGCACAGCCCCATGCCGTTTTTGGCTGAAGGAGTTGAGCCGTCAGACCTTAACAAAATTTTCACATCGCCGCAGGTTCGAATCCAGCTTGGAAGTTGAGTTTTATTTCATTACAACCCATGTAATGAAATCTTGACCCCCTTCAATCCCAAAATTACCAGGCGGAGGTTGTAAAAAATGATAGCGTAATGTCTGGTTTTGTTGTTCAACTGTTTTAAACGAAAATTATGTATACAAATTTGGAAATGTAAACTGAGATATTTTTAGGAATCTGCACCAATAAATCTTGGATTTTGTTAATGGAAATATTTTTGACTTACTTTGGTTTTAATATATCTCTCAATTAATTTTAAATTGAGATTTATATTATTCAACTCAATATTGAGATTTAGTTTTCTCAATTCATTCATATTGAGACTTTTTTTATTTCCTGTTTTTAGGCCTTTTCAGACTATTTGTTTCAAGGGCTTACTTTAAGTTTCTATAAAGCCTTTCTTCTGTGTGCCCTCATGTTAGGCTGGTTGCCCATTAAGAAAACAAGAACCGGAGACCGAGGGTCGAACCGCAACCACAGGGTAGACCCGAGGATCCATGGCTAATGGAGAGCCAACCAGAGGGGAAGAGAAAGGCAAAGGCTCTAAAGATCAAGCTCCCGATGACGACCCACTAATCCATTACCTGGACGTCCATCACTAAATGCTTCCTCTGGGTGTGGCTTGACTCTTCATCATTAACTCTCGTTTGCCCCTGTCTGTCAGATGCCACGTTCTTATGGATACTTATGATCTCTTCCTTCTGTAGAGTATTCTCTTCCATTAGTTCGAGTTCCGACGATATAGATAGCTTTCCATTTATAGCAGAATAAACATCTGTCCTTATTGATAACTGTATATATAACTGATAACTGATATAAGAAAAGAATAGAGAAGAAGGAGGTAATGATAAGAAAAAGAGAATAAAACATAGGACTCACCTACTTATAGAAGATCGGAAATATAAGTTAGCTCAGAAAAATTAAAAGGAGGAAAAACGTAGAAAAAAGTGACAACAAATGGTAAAAAATGTAAAAGAACATAAACTATGAGAGAAAAAAAACATTATATATACAAAATGAAAAGATTATAAGTTAGTACATAATTATATATTATATATAATCTTTTCATTCTTTATATATAATGTATTTTTTTCTCTCATATTTTATGTTCTTTTACATTTTTTACCATTTGTTGTCACTTTTTTCTACGTTTTTCCTCCTTTAAATTTTTCTGAGCTAACTTATATTTTTGATCTTCTATAAGCAGGTGAGTCCTATGTTTTATTCTCTTTTTCTTATCTTTCCTTTATCTCCTTCTCCTCTATTCTTTTCTTAACTACGCTATTAGTTATGTTCATTATATATAGGGTGTTTTTTTAAGCCCGATAGAACTTGAAATTGTAAAAAATAACACAAAAAATTAAATTGTAATCAAAATTTTTTTTTTATTCGAAAGATCAATACGTGACATTAACATTTGAAAATGATTTCGGGCATATGGGCACCGCGGCTGTTCTTGACGAAGCGCATTGGAGTAGTATGGAAGTCCGATTCAAGAAATCCATATCTACGAACATAATCAAGTTCTTTCACACTGAACGTAGAAACCCATTTCTAGCTGTTTTAAAAACCTATGACCCCTATCCCGATAATCTTAAGTGTTGTAAACCCCAAAAAACACGAAATTTAAGTTTAAAAGTCTTAGTAATTAGGAAATTGACTTAATAAAGTAGCGAAAAAGATAATATTTTTCGCCTAAAACTCCTAAAAGATCCATGCTAGTGAAACAGTTAGAGTATAAGAAATTAAACAACATTAAACCCTAATACATTGTAATCCAAAAAATGAAATGTTAAAATTTTCTTACTAATTAGTACCAGAAAATAACATTTCGGCGAACAGTATAGTCGCAACATCCCTATTCTGGTTGTATATTAACTTTAAAAAAAAATCTATTAAAATAAGGAACAACAAGAACAGGTGACTTACGACAATACTATTTGACCGAATTATGAAAATCATTTGAGGCATAACTTAATGTTATTTTATTGGTTTTATGATAAATTTATCAATAATATCTACTGTTTAGAACTTATAGGCGAAAAATTAAAGAGAAAAATTACCTTTTTAATTACTTTATTGTATCAATTTCTTAATTAGTAAGAGTTTTTGAACTTCCAGAAATGCGTTTCTATATTTAGTTTAATAGAAATTAATTTTTTAAATTATTTACAGATGTATAATGATGATCATGTACTGGATGACCGGGCTCCTTTATTTGAAGAGAAAATAATTAAAACGAAAATGGCCCATTTCACCGGCTCTCAAAATCTCTTTTTTTTCTTGAGAACATTCACGTATAGGAGGGTAGAGGAGTATTTGAAAAAAAAATATCTAGATGTATTACATTCTCACTAAAAGAAGGAATCGCCTAAGGACGTGCACACTGGTAGTACGGTAGATAATTAACTGACATCGAGAATCTTTTTTTTTTAATTTATCGGGATTGGTGATTTTTTTTTTTTGCTGTCATGATGAAGTTAACAATTTGTTTCGAAGCCATCGTTTTACCTGGCCAAGAGCAAAGGTAACTTGATTTTCTAGTTCACCGATCTGAAAACCAGTAACCGTTACTATGGTAACTAAAAGTTCTCAGTGTTATCTACCTTTGCCGCAATCAAGCTAAGTAACTATCTTCGTCTACAAAATTAAATTAATTTTCCAAACTTTATGCTGCAATCGATTTACACAGAATTTGTAAATATGTATCTTTCGGAATCATAATGGTATTTGATATTTACTGAGTGTTCGATGCGATATAAAAAAAGTCAGATCTTACGTTATTTTGGAACGTGACTATTCTATAAT
>NW_027116062.1:1223703-1230255 GCF_000696795.3 Halyomorpha halys | reverse complement strand
AAAAAAATAAAAAGTAATATTTAGAAGTTAACCGTTTAATACTAGAATCATAACCTAGCCATGTCCATTGCCAATCCACAATCGTTAACCTAAAACTTTTATTTGTTGTGGATAATGACATTTATAAGATTAAATGGCCTATTGTTGTTTAGGGATGTCAAAAAGGGCAAACTGTTGTAGCTGAAGCCAATTAGAAGAAGGGCGGCTTTAGCTTGAGCCGCGGTCATAGGGAGTGATATATTGGAGCCAGCTTGCGGTTTCGCTAATTATACCAGAGCAGTTCCACTCCACTCTGACCTTTCTAGCCATCCACCTAGGGCTCATTTCTTCTCTATCGCTGGCTAAGGGTATCATTATGACTCTTTATTATTGTTCAACACTCATTGATTAATAGTGTCGAAAAGGAAAATCAAGTGATTAATAATTAATAAAATATTAGAGAACTATAAAATAAAGGTGAGAAGTAATTACATTGTCTATCATTTTAGATTGCTATTTCCACGTGCCAGAAAATAATCAACAAAATCCTTCACAAGGTTTTCACTTACAAAAGTATATTATACATTTATATTACTACTGTTATTTTTATAAATTTGTTATCAACCAGGAAAATGTTATTTCTTTTTACTACCTTAGCTAATTATTAAATTATTTAATTGTTTATCTTTGTTCATTTTATTACTACTAACGATGAAAGATGGGTAATAATTTTGAATAAACAAAATTAAAAGTACTTAATTGAGAAGACAAAAAAAGGTGGGAGAAATAAGAGGAAGTGTGGTAGCTCAGTAAGCAAGGCGCTGTATTACTAATATCGAGCTCGAGACTGAATATAGTTGTGGCAGCAGCATCTGGAAAGTTGGCAACTTTTTTTTTATTATGTAACTTTATTGCCAGAACGGCCTGGCGGGCCTTACATGGATATTATATCGCAGTTTGATTAACTTTTTACAACTGGCATTGATGGGAAATAGTATCGTGCAAAAGACATCCCTAACTATTAAATCTTCAGGGACGCTATTACTGAATGGTTTGTAAGACTTTGGAAGGGTTAGATAGACAAGGTATTTCGCAAGATTCAACGACTGCGAAATCCCAGATAAAGTGGCTAGGGTGATCATTCATCGAAAGACAAAAGTATGGAGACCCAATCCGTTGATTGTCTCTGCAAAAATGCATGGAACTTATTAAATAAAGCGTAGAATAGAGGAGAATGTTGAAAACTTTCGGGTGAGGCTCTGATTCAGGGATGGAGTGTTGTATTTTCAAAATACATACAAAGATGTATGGTATGTATGCATTTTGAAAATTAGACTGTCAAAGTATTTCATTGAGGAACGAAACTAGCTAGTACTAAAGATCACTGTTGCACATTGCTATAAAAAGCTTAATCAAAATTGTTTTTGCCGTTTTCCATATCTAGCAGCTTTGAATTTTTTGTCTTTACCTCAAATGGAGCACATAGAACCTAATATTAAAAGAAATTATTTTTCCTTTAAAACAACAAAAATTACTATCATATAATCATTCGAAATTATTAATTGTCTGCATACAATGACATAAATTCAACTTTTAAAAATAAAATACATATGTATGGAAGAAAAAATATACTTGTTGTGGACACCGTAGGTCCCTCTCAATTGAAAGCTTAACTTTAGGAAAACCTAAAAAACACAAAGAAATTTTGAATGTTTAAGGTGTATCGAGTAAAAAAAAAAACCATTAAATAGTTTAATTACATTTGTTGGCTAAACCAAAAGGTGACAGTACCTCACGAACCTTATATCATAAAACTACATCATAATCTAAAGAAAACAAATATGAATATTACAGTATTGACATTAGGATAATTATAGAAAATTAATGAATCATACCTATTTTTCAAATAACAATTGACATAGAAAACATGAGAATTCAAATGAAATTATAAAATTTCTTGACTGTAAATGGCTTCAAAATAGAATTCGAAACTGCAGCTAAAGATTTGAGTAAATACTTCCTGAAGGCGAATTCAATGATTACTGAACAGATTATGGAGCATTGTGCAGGTAGAGAATTTCAGAAGTAATGCTTTTGGGCATGTGAGTTCGTTGCGAGAGAATAGCACATACTTCGTTTTTTTTGTCTTGTTAATTAAAAAAAATGTTTAAGGCATAGTCCGAATCTATTAACTATATTCATTTGTATAAAAAAACTAATTGACAACTATCTTATTAACAAAAGGAAGGTAGTAATTCTTTATGAATAAATGTTGACTATAGAATTAACAAATAATGAAAAAAGATAATTATTTTTTATCCTAAATGCCGAACCATAAATTTTATGACCGCAGCACTTGTAGTAATGGAAACAAAGGAAATGTTTTTTATCAAGACAAAGGTACAAAGTACTTTGGGAAAAGACCAATGCTTGAAATGAGCTTATCCTTTATGTATAAGTGGGAAAAACTTATTGCTATGGTTGAAATTGAAAGGGAAAACATTAGTATTACTGAGTTCACAACGCTTTCTATAGCTGACACGAGAAACCTTTATAAGGGAATCTTACTTAATCGGCAATTCAGGTGTTCTTGTTTACCCTATTTCTCTCGTCTCGCTACTAGTCGGAGACTACTCATTAAAACTAGTTTTAAATATGGTAGAGAGGTAGATGTATAAGATACAGAAGATAAGTGGAGTAGATATAGTATAGGTGAGGAATAGTAATATATAATAGAGGATATTAAGAAATTGGATAAAAATGAACAATAGTTTTAATCACCTGATAAGAATGAAGTTATGTTACCAACTAAGCAGAAAAACAGGTAGAAGAAGGATATAGTTCCTGGGTGGGGACAGATTTTTTTAAAATATATAGATGGGTAAACTGGCAAGTGTCTAATCTCATATCTAAAATAAACATAAATAAATCTGTCCCCACCCAGGAACTATATCCTTCTTCTACCTGTTTTTCTGCTTAGTTGGTAACAGAACTTCATTCTTATCAGGTTATTATAACTATTGTTCATTTTTATCCAATTTCGTAATATCCTCTTTTATATATTACTATATCTCGCCTATATTATATCTACTTCACTTATCTGCTGTACCTTATATATCTACATCTCTACCATATTTAAAACTAGTTTTAATGAGTAGTCTCCTACAATTTGTTTGTCTATATCTATATTGAGAACTTATATCACATCTGGTTATATTTATTAGCAACTTGTCTCCAGTCTACCAATATGTATATTTACTCATATGGTTATTATTAATATTTTATTAATTTTAGTTTTTTCTCTATTAATAAGAATGTTTGTATCTTGTTTTCTTATTTAGCCCTGATGGATATTTGCAAAGTGGGGCGAAACATTGGTTAACGATAAATAGTTTTCTTTTCTTTTTTTAATACCTTTGTTGACCACGACCCGGACTATATTCCTCCAATCTACTTCATAGAGTCCCCATTTTCTTCCAATAAGAGTATTAAAATTGAGTGTTCACATAATGACTCAAGGATTTATTTTGAATTTTACTTTAAAATATATTTGTCGGACCACCATTATCCTGAATTAACATTACCTAACAAGGAACTAATTAGGAAATCTAGGTTTAACAATGATATATGAAAATATGTTTTGAATAATATATTCCGTAGGCTTTATAACGAATTGGCTTAGACACGTGTTTGCATATATACTTACAAAGCGACGAAGATCCGTGCATTAGCTTGAACAAAGCCCCTAAAATACTACTTAGCCTCCCTAATCCCATTGAAATAGTGGCTCAGGGGTAATCCAACTTGAGCTGGCGACACCCAAATTAGGAATTAATACCGGTATCATGTTACCTTAGCTTTCCTCATTTTTATGTCATCAATCTAAACCTCAGCATTCTTAGAAACAATGAAGCTTGTATATCCTTTCCTTAGATGTATATCAATCAATTTGAACCGTTTGCAAATCAACATGAACCATTTCAGGTATTCGTTGGCACCTGGATAGTATTAAACAGCAATTAGTCAATAAGAAAGGTCATTAAATATCAAGTACAAAATTTAAATTTTCCAGAACTATAATAAGGCTTGAAGAAGCCAAAGCTGTGATATCGGAGTCAATGAGAAGTGTTGCTTTCATACCTACCTCAAGCAAACTTAGCTTATACCCGACACGTCATTAATCGTAGTGTATCTCCTTGTTCTGTTATTATCTTCCCAGATTGTTTTCTATTTACAGCCCAACTTTTTATGAAAGAATGAAATGATTTTGAATTCTATACTCCATTAGCAAGTATTTGTTTATAGGTTATGTGTATTTTTGGAATTGAATATTGAATTTACTCCGCTTTCTATTTTCCTGATCCTTTCACATACTTGTAAAGTCTCGCAATGTTTCACTATTTCTCACTTTCTCAATAATTATTAATGATCTATAATATGAAGTGATTTTTCATTTAATTAAAAAAGATTCCCCACTGTCAAATTCAATTTCCTAATCCTGAAATAATAAAATCGTCAACAAAAGCTAAAACATAAGAATTTTCACTTCTAACAAGTCTCAGTTTTATTTTCGATTTCTGTCTGACAGTTTTCAACCACTAAAACAAAACCAGTGATTAAAATGTAGCCATTATATAAACTGCATGGCTGGGCGAATGCCAAAAAAAACAAATATTGATTTTTATCGTAAAGCCCACTACACCATTCCAAAAAAAAAGCTGGGCGGATGGCCCACGATGGCAAAGAATCTTTGAAGATTGCCTTGAAATTATCTTAGCTTATTAGTTGGTTTTAGATTTTTTTTTCCATGATAATGTTCCTCGCATTGCCGACGTGGCAGTTATGGAACCTACCAGTGCATCGGTAGCTGCGTTCAAAGATACAGATATTTTATCCAAAGCCTAAATTTCAAATTTTAGCCTATTATTGGATAATTTACTGAATTATTACTTATTACTGCCTATAAAAGATAAGTGAAGGAAAAATAAAAACATCTGGGACATAAAATGCCATTAGCCGAGGTATGGGCAGGAAAGTTCACAGAATGTTACTTATTGCATTTTTCTTATCCCTCCTCGGACTCGGTAACGAGAGAACGGTATCTTTGGGAGTGGAGCTTGAATTAGGCAATGAGAAGGCAAGTACCGTAAGGTTCCATCCCCTTAGGGGAAGGACAGAGAGCCGAAGAGGGTCAGGAGGACAAGATAGAGGAGTAAGAGTCAGCTGGAAGCAAGATAGAGGTACAAAGGAGGTAGAAGAGCAAAGAAGGACGGACATCTCCTGCTAGGCCAGGACGATGAGGGTGAACGAAGAGAAGACCAAAGACTACCGAGACTAAGAACTACATGCAGACCGTTAAGCCGCCAGATACATCAAGTTAAGTAAAATCCTCTGCCGGTATTTTGAATGGCAATAGACATTAAAATTAGAGGCAATTTGAATACAAAAGATATAACCTAGTATTTCTCAATTCATAGTACAGTAAATAAATTTGTAGTCAATAGTTCTACCATGCTCCCTTTTATTGATTATTCCTCAATTGTAAATAGTTGTAAATACAACCTCATGCAAACCAATATAATTAGGAAACTTTATAATTTAGGATCTCAGCATGTAACCACATAATTATAGCCTGATAAATTGGTAAACATGATACCATTGGAGAAGATATGTAATAATTGATTACATAATATTACACCTAGCAGGAGACAAAACTTGCTTGCAATAGTTCAATTCATTCTGGGAATTCCAAGAATTCTGACAACCTGGCACTGAGATCCAGAACAATACATTTTGACATCTGTGTTACGTCTGTCAGTGGACGCAACGCGTGAAAGCAACAATTACGACTCGACTCATCGAAGAATACAGTCAGTTAGTTCGAATATTTGGTAGTGTCATACGTTAGCTTATAAATTTGAATATATCGATATTGGATTTTAATATATTTGCATTGCTGTCCCCGATCGTAGTATGGAGTATTGTTATTATTGCTCTCAATATAACGGAGACAATTACGGCAGTTTCTAGGAAAATCATTAATTTAACATTTATGCTTTAAATTGTCACATTTTTCATTTTGGCATGAAATCACTCAAGAACATGAGTAGTTAACCAAAAAAAATCAAAAACTTATCAACTTATTTTAAAATGGTGAATGATAAATTTTCATGATTAAAGCTTTAATAATCTTAATAATGACTTTTTTTTCTGACCTCGTTTATTGAAAATATATGTATAACAATATTAATATATACCTGAGTATATAAATGTATATATAATAGAATGGCGCCCTTCCTTAATAATGACTTAAAATTTTAATAGAACATAAACTAAGGTTTAACAAATAAATATGTCGAGAGAGAGTGGGGAGAGGAAAGAGGGTGATTAATAGCCTTCTTAGAGTGGGCTTCTTCACAAGTAATTGAGTAATAACTATTTGTAAGTCCTACAATAATAAGGAAACAGATTAATATTTCTCTAAGATTATAATTTTCATACAAACGTATTTTAGTCATTTATTTCACAGTGGCCCCAAGAAATGAATCTCGACGTACACACTCAGGGGCTGTT
>NW_027116062.1:1214178-1222030 GCF_000696795.3 Halyomorpha halys | reverse complement strand
TAATATTGCTTCGTGTTCCACTCAAGAAACATTGTAACAAATAAAAGGACCCGATAATATAATTATCGCCCTGATGAAGACTAGGTCGGTGTTTGACCAGAACACAGCCCCGATAATTGACAGCGGTCCTGAGGGAGATGAAAAACTGCGCCATCAGCCTCAATGAGTTGATTAGCCGGGCAATAAATTCATTGGCAGCACGTAGATAAATTGGATAAACTGAGTTCGATTCTTTATCGGATCTTTAGGGTCCACGTGCCCTTTTCATTGTCTTGTTAGTGCTGTATGTGTCAGTTGGAATTTCTGTGTCAATACAGCTTTGGCCATTTATGAAACATTGTCGCTTAGATAATATATTTATTAATGTTTACAACTGAATTTTTAAAAAATATAAAACAAGTAAATTTGATGTTATTTATATAATAACCACATTATACAGATCCTTTGGGGAATCAACACATTGGTAAAACTCCAATAACATTTCCAGAGAAGAAGATCTTGAGTCCATCTTCTTTTCAAACGCTTAGGTGGGTTATCACGTAATGAAGCAGTAAGGCCAGAAACAAGTGGGTTTAGGTAGTTATACAGTTTTACTATAAAATCTGAAACTACATTGAGATCTTTACTTATATAGATATGTATATGTATATTATGAATGAATTTATAAATAAATAAGATGGGTTAAAAATACAACGTATAAAAAAATGTGTTTTTCCAGAACACTACACTATGGACTACACCTGCATATTTCTTTTGTCCTTGACCTCATACCAACCAAATTCTCAAAATTCCATACAAAGCTTTCCAACCATCCTAATTCTTTGGTTCAAACCTTATCTAGTTCCACCCATCCCTACAGCCCACCTAGAAGGTTGAAACGGCAGTGGCCAAGAGACTTATTAAAATAAAAAGGGACAATTGGAGTTCTGGCAATGGTCAGATTCTCCTCTCAAGTTGAGTTTTTGCGGCTTTAGCGCACTTGCTCAGCCTCCACTGGCTCACTACCAGTGATGCGGCGAGAGGGATGCGCTGGGATCTTTTAAGCTCTGTTCTACCCCTCACATGTTGGGGCTCAGGGATCCTCAGGTCGATTGTGTAAATATTGTATATAAGAGTGTAAATGTGACTAGAGATTGTATTATTTTTTTTTTCATACACAGAGTTTGATTATGTTCATTTTGTTTATTCTTCTGTTTATAAATATTTTAAGAGAGATTTTTTTTACCATTCATTTATTTATGTAATTTTGTATGTATGAGATCATTCGTCACTATTACCTATTTCCTACAACTGTGTGGCAGATTGTAATATCTATCAATAAATAAACAGTAATTTAAAAAAAAAAATACATTTAGTTATTCCTTACACACTATTGAAATCCTCTAACTTCTGCTTTCGTTTATTTTTTGTTTTGTTCTAACCAAAACAAA
Source organism: Halyomorpha halys (assembly GCF_000696795.3). Taxonomy (NCBI): domain Eukaryota; kingdom Metazoa; phylum Arthropoda; class Insecta; order Hemiptera; family Pentatomidae; genus Halyomorpha; species Halyomorpha halys. The sequence goes on along the minus strand of NW_027116062.1, from coordinate 1,220,600 downwards.
TATTATGTATCATCTTTTGAAAGCTCTAAATTACCAAATTTCATCTTCGTCTTATTTCTATTCGAGAAAATAAAGATACATAGCTCCAACTTCTATTATAGATTCCTTTAAACTGGTCTTTTCAGTCGACTCACTCTTTTCGTCGAAAATTTTATTATATGTGGCTAATAATGTTTGAAAAAGCACAAACCAAAATCTACATCAAAAGCTTTTTATTAATTATACCTCTACCTTCGTTCTGAGAAATCCTCAATAGACACATTCGGTTAGAAGGAACCACTTTGAAGGAGGAAAAATCTTGTTGGGCTTCTTCATCGAATTTACCATGTTTTCCTGTACTTTTTATCCTGAAAATATATATTATATGTATCAAGGTTAATACAGTAACTAAAATCAATCTTGGTTTAGTATAGTTCAAATATGATTTAATTTAAATATGTGAAAGTGTTTGCAATAGCTAAGCAATGCTATCGACCTTTGCACACATTCGATCGAATGTTCGGAAAGGTGACCTATAGGGACTAGGAAAAAGTTAGACACATTATCATAAAATTCGATAAAACTTTTTGGTCAATAGGGATACAAACAATAAGGACAATATTTTTTTTTAATTAATAAATAAGATGAACAATTAATGAAAATCAAGCTGTGAGTTTTACCTTGTTTCTATATCTTAACAGGTTCACTTGAATCTTTCGAATTAATGTAATTTTTAGTTCTTTTATTCAAAAAATTGTTTGGCCCCAACAGTAGCACCTAGCCATGTCCCTGTTGCAAGAATATGTTGGCAATATATAAACATGGTGAAACACACGAGGAAATGTTAATAATAAACGAATTCAGTTCAACGAAAATTTAGTTCTGTGCCTTTATCCTCAAATTTGTAATTCAATCCGTTGTCCAGAAATAACTTTTATCTTATTTAAAAAACAATAATCTAAATTTTTCTACTGTAACTGAAAAGTTGACATCTTTGGTCACTGTTTTCGGAATCTAGTTTTCATCGGATAGGATAGAATTGAATGTCATATAATTCTCTTAATTTCATCATCATTATAATGTTATACCTAACTTTGCAAAGCTAGATAAATTTTAAAGAGTTGTTTGGTTTTAGAGATTAAAATAAAGCGATACAATAACCTGCAGCGATACAAATTCCTAATGTTACTTTGTTTCTAGTTTTGCTATGTCATCAATACGTTTCTTTTACCAAAATGTTTCCTAAGAGGGTTGCTCCTTCATTAGATTGGAATGTTTATTTTCTTTCAGTCATCATCATCCCAAAAAATCAACAATACTATTTTAAAATACATTAAAAATTGATAGAAAATTAACGCAATATTCTAAACATAAACCTCCCTAACCATAGATTTGTATTATATAATTTTAACTTTAAAAATGTTTGTCAGAATTTTTTTTTTTTTTGCGTTCACTAGCTAAAGCAACGCCTATATTTTGTTGAATAAATAATTCTTGAATATTAGTTAAATTCATATTTATTTAACATATCAATTAGGAAACATTGCTTGAAAAATATAAACATTCTTATTTAAATATTAAAAAAATGATTATTAATCAAATTATAAATTGAAAATTATCCGTTGTTTGGAAAAAAAAATGTGATAAGCATGAGATTAAATTGTAAAATTAATGTACATTATGAATGAAATCTTAAAATAAATAAATGTTAGAGTGTTAACAATGGATGGATTCTCTACACGCCTGTATTATAAACTTTCATAAAATTTACTGAATTTATCATTATGTACAGTTGTAAATTTCAATAAAGATATTTAAACAAATAAATAATTAATTTACATTACAGGTTATATGTTTAAACTTTGAGGTTATCTTAGCTTCTCTATACTAAAGTTATAGATAAAAATATGTTTATATACTGAGATAACCTGTTATTTACCGGCCGGTGTATAAAGGACAGTTGACGTAACAATCAAGACCACTAAGGACGCCCTTCGGCTAACCTCAGTCCTGATTGGGCTCCTGGACCTGCCGATGGCTAATTAAATCCCCTCCAACCGCCAAGTTTTGCTCCTATTTACATCTGCCTTCGGTTGAGGGGTAGTTGTCTATCACCGGGTCGATAACAATTATCCCACGAGATGGACTTTTAATGGAATTCCATTCAGGAAATGAGTCGTTAACTCTCAGCACTGCCCTGAAGAAAATGGGGAAAACGGATTTCCATATTGCTAAAACCTTTTAGCTTGTAGTTAGATTAGGCTGCAAATAGCCTATAGGTGACCAGTTAGACCCTAGTGGCTCAATCTTTGAAATAATTGTCAATTTATAAAATGAAAATTTATTTCAGCTTCATTTCAAATTTTATGAAATATCTTATAAATTTTTATAAAATATGTAGTTGCATCCTACTATTGAACATTAAAGACTCAAACTATTTACTTTATAAAAATAGAGAATATGTATAATTAATTACTAAATACTGAAATTACAGTTTAATTATGAACATTTCGAAATTAAGTAAATCCAATAGATATGCTTTTACTAATCTTTATATATAATTTCAAGAAAGGGTAAATATTACAATCTTCAACAATGAAAAGGCATACAATGGTGCAAGCCTTGCAAAATTTGTTTGTATGGAGGTAAATGTATCTTTATATGTGAACTCCCAATACGTATGTCGCTACATCTAAATAGTACTTTTTGGTAAACGTCTGACGAAACTCATTAAAAGTTGAGTTTCAGGTTTAGCTTCTAGATTACTATAAAATTCACACTTTGGTTTACATTGACTGAAATTCATAATATGTCATAAAAATAGCCAAAGGGTCTTATTTTAATGGGGTCCAAATTAGGTTCAGTTACCTCATAGATGAACGTTGAAAATTTAGTACGCGTTATGGAATTTAAGATAAGGAACTTCGTTCAAGATTGGTCCATGATCAAAGAAAAAGGTCGAAGGACGTATTTTTTCATTATAGATTTAGATTAGATTTTTATTCAGGGCGATCAACATCTAGGTTATTACACCTTTTTTATTTAATTTATCATCTTGTCTTTGACATTTGATAGTTGAATGTAGACTATTTCCTTTTTACACTGGTCGATATTGGTGGATTATATTTTAGTATAAAGTTGGGTTTCTTTCAGAAATTCTATTATTTTGTCTAAGGATTCTACTGAGTCTTTAAGGGCCAATTCTCTTGTACGAGGAATGTTATTATTTTCGAAGGCTTGACGAAATTATGAGCATTCTTCAATTATATGCTTTATTGATAATGGGGACTGACAGGTTTGGCATTTAGGTTGGTCCTCTTTTGTGATTAAGTGGAGGTGTGTTAATTTGGGATGTCCTATTCTTACTCTTGCAACAACCACTTGTTCTCTTCTGTTTCTCCTTATGGCACTTGTCCACTTTTGTGTGTTTTTTTAACATTTCTTTATTTTACAGTTTATTGGTGAGTGGTACGTCAGCCAACATTGAATCCCAACTTTTTCGGATTCTGTTCCTTAAAAATGCCTAAATGTCTTTCGGCTCGTAAATTTGGAGTGGTGGAACGTTCATTGTAGCAGCCTCTTTCATGCTCATTATAAGGACGCCTTTGTTCAATATTCAGTCGTGAAAAACTGCAGTAAATCGTGAGTTTTATATCAAGATAGTCTTTTATAGAAGATAAGTCTCTTCAATTTCTCTTACAATAAAATTATATTCCTTAAATTTGTATAAATGTAAATCACAGCAATTGTCTGTTCATACATTAGAGGGAAGTAAATTTGATTTGATTTAATTAGTACCATTTTTAAAAAAGAAACTATGATAATATTCAGTCTTTCGACCAACTATCTTAAACATTACCTTGTTTTTGTAACTATATTTCATAGAACCTTGTAGGATCCTGTTTTGCACCGTTATATATGGAACATTTGGTCACCAAACATGGGTTATTTCTAAAGGGAAAAATTTAGCCTTGTAGTCAAAGGTGTTACTTTAATATTAAAACCTCCTTAGCCCTCCATCTTCATGCTTTCTCAGGCTAGATTGGATTCTTGATAAAAGGTTTTTCCATTTCTCCTGGAGTGGTGCTTCAAACGGGAGAGGAATTGAGTGAAAGGGATTTCCCGTTGCTAAATTATCGTGGCATCCCCTACCGTATGCATCAACATTTCTTTCAATTCAAGATTTTTGTCAGGGTAGCGTTTTCTTATTGGAAGAAGCAAGAAAGCATTTTTACTCTTGAATTTTCTTAGTAATTTTCATCTATCGAAAAAAAAAATTCTAATTCTAGGAAGGGCGAGATAACCTTAGTTTTAGTGAGTATATATTATCAGTCATGATGGAATAAGAAAAACTACACAATATATTGAACTATTAAAGTATAAAATCGATAAATTAAATTAACAATAATACATGTAAAATAATGTATAGTATGAAGAACGAACTTATTAACAGAACACGATAGAAAATTAATCCCACTGGAAACTCTAATGAAAGAAAGTAATGCAGAGAATAATTAGAAGAAAACGTATCTCTGTGACGTGCTTTTTTTTCTGAAGCTCATCCGAATTTTTGGCTTCATTTTTTCTTTAAGTAACACCGTTGTATTTTCAAACTGAAAAACATGTTTATGGTTATTTTCTTCTATACATATTGTATCAATGCTGTCAGGCAATTATCAATGAAAAAATAAGTGTATGACTGTATGAATACTCTTTTTCTCCAGAAGTTTATCCGAATGTTTGGCTTAATTTTTCCTGGAAGCTTATACCTTCCATTATACTTTACTATAGCGACGCCCCTTCTTTCTCTCACTTCTTAAACTGATTAACAATTGAGACTATTTACAGAAGTTGATGAAAGTAGTATAAATTAGAATTTCAAAATATTTAACTCCCTTTAAAGAATATTCCCATCATTTTACAACAAATTTTACATTTATCCCCGAAAATTGTACAGATTTTTGTTATAGCAAAAAGTAAAATATTATTTTTTAAATTATATAATCCATCCATTCATGATACAACCTACCCAGCCCCCACCCTCCTTCCACTGTATCAGACTATAAAAGACTATGTGGTTTAGAAAAAAACAAAAACATTTATATAAACAGTGATATTTATAATTTTAGTATTCAATGATTCATAAATACTTTTTTTATACATCGGAACATTATTAATTTCGAATCGGCTCAAATTTTAAGTAAAATTTATGATAATGATGTATATTGATAAAGTAGCAGATTTCAATTCAACAAAATAGAATTGGTAATTTAATTTATCGATTTTATACTTTATTAGTTCAATATATTGTGTAGTTTTTCTTATTTCATCATGACTGATAATATATACTCACTAAGGTTTTCTCGCCCTTCCTAGAATTAGATTTTTTTTTCTCGATAGATAAAAGAAACTAAGAAAATTCAAGATTAAAAATACTTTCTTGCTTCTTCCAATAAGAAAACGCTACCCTGACAAAAATCTTGAATTGAAAGAAATGTTGATGCATATGGTAGGGGATGCCACTATATATATATATAGTCAAGTAAAGCCGTAAGCACACCTAGGTACTGAAAAGGGACTGGTCAGTGACGCTAATTTGTAGCTAGTTTACTTTGAGTCATTCCCTGCGACATTGTATTACACAGAGAAGTATTCAAAGTAATCTAGCTGGTAATTCGCGTCACTGATCAGTTCCTTTTCAATCCCTCCATGTGCATATGGCCTAAGTCATTGCAAGAAGAAAAGAAATTTGAAAAATTATTAAAATTTGTTAGGGGAGCGCGGTAGCCGGGATGAGGCCCGTGGCTACTGACTCCAGGGACCCGAGTTCGAATCCGGCTGGGCAATTGTTTTCTATTACACTGTAGCCGTGAGTCAACTCTTGTGTATTCCAGAACAGAACTCCTGGGGTCCACACATCCTCCTCAATTGGGCAAAAATCTGGCGGTCTAGACTGATTCTGATCAAATCACCTCCTTACACAATCTTTGGAATAGTAGCAGTACTTCCTTACTGACTCTCCATAGGTTTTAATTAAAATTTATGATTTATTTCCATAATGGTTTTCCAGCAAACATAAATAATTTACAAAAGGTCATTAATAATCGATCTGTTTAACCTGTCGCATTGAACAGCCCTGATGAAGCCCTGTAAAGTGGGGCGAAACGTCGGACATTAAATAGTTATAAACTATTTGTTCTTTTTTGACCGCAACCCTGACCATCTTCTTATAATTAATAATTTACGATGTGTATTCTACAAATATGGTATAGTTTACTCTAAGATCAACGTTCCATGGTATATTATAATGTAAACATTGAGATGTGTTTTTAAAATTAAATGTATACATTTATATTTGGGATTTTTTTTTAATCGGATTCGCATAAATTTTTTTTTAAAGTGTCCAAAGTTTTAAAATATTATAACAGTTTGTGAATGTGTGT
>NW_027116062.1:1206782-1213203 GCF_000696795.3 Halyomorpha halys | reverse complement strand
CATAAAGTGTCAAGGATTTATTACTTTCTAAGGAAGTACTGTTTTTTGAACAAGGTTGTGCCAGGAAGTGATTAGTTCGAAATCAACGCTTAAGCACCAGATTTTCCCCAATGAGCTCTCGAATCCACAGGGTTGACTCAGGGCTACATAACCAGAAAAGAACTAGCAGTACAACGTCTTAGTGCACTCGTGCGTATATTGCTGGATGTGGTACCTACCGATATTTGTTTTCAAGCTCAATCTCTTTGGCTCTGCAATAGACATAAACACTAAGGGCTGTACGCAATGGCCCAGCTTAACCAAATATCCATTTTGTTTTCACACTATCCAAGGATTTCCAATGGCACTCTCATGGAAAATAGGAATTTTCCTATCTGTATTCTATCATTAAATTTCTCCTTGAATAATTTTTACTGTAAAATCTCTTTGTGTATTTTAGAAGGAAATGTTTTTATTTTCATTTTTGGAAAGCACTGATTTCGTTGAGGTCTTTCTACCATTTCCTCGTAAAGAATAATTTCTAAAATACAGTATTGCATTAATCTTTATTTTTTAAAAATAATGATTTTCGCCTTTTATTATTTGAACAAATCATATAATATAGCATTATTAAGTCCGAATAAAAGTATGTGAAAACCAGTTATGTTTCTAATGAAATGTAGTAACCATGCTTCATTTTTTCTTGAAAATATCAATATAGTATAGGGTTATTCTGTCTATATGAAACTATAAAATATGAAATAAAAAATTAATCAATATATATGTTGACGAAGACCTTTGTCAGACAAGCGAAATGCAATTTATTACGCACGTGTCCGCAGATTTTGTCTCATGTTAGATTTATTTAGGCGTTTTTCGACATTCTCCATTACCTAACAATATATAATACGCCAATATTACTACTCATATATTCAGAAATGTTTTCTCAACCTTAAAAAAAAAAATTTTCCTCCTATCTGCTTGAATTATTAATCAAATCATTTTGTATTTTATATCTATCAATTCTTCTGTACAAATGAAAATATGAACTGGTTAATTGATTCAAACAAGCAAAGAGGAAGCCATTTTGGAAATATGACCTCATAGTCCTGTCATAATATTTAAATGGGAATAAGATCTATCTTATATTAAACGCCATTTAATTTTAATTTGTTATACCAAATTTCATCAAAGTCGATTTTTTCGAAAAATTCTTCACAGCAATGTACTCGCCTTAAATACGTAATTTTAATTTTGTACGAATTTTCGTTATTGTCATTCGAAAATTTTTCATGATCGCAATACTTCTCCTTAATATATATTTCATGCATAAGTATGTGAAAGTAAAATGTTTAAAGTATCTTTAGTATCAATCTTTTAGAATCTTTCCTCCATATATAAATTTTTTTTTTATATCTGTCTTTGTAACCGATTTAGAAGAGCTATGTCGTTACGTGGGTTTTCTCGTGTCAGGCCAGGAAGAGGCTCATGATTAAAAAAGTAGTAAATTGCTGATTAAAAGAGCCTTTGGAGACCAGTCAATCAATCCCTTTGCAATGTCTCTCTGGCACAAACACGTCCCCTCAAACAGAGCTATGAAGCCAAGCTTTTATTTAAACCTGTCAATGAGTCACTGGGCGATAAAAGGATTACACTCTTTATGTTCTTCTTGAACAGAAATGGTCGACGTTCTAAATTTAAAGAGAATAAAAAATTGTGTAACAACAGTTATCGGGAGATGACTAATCCTAGTAACCATTGAGTGGTATCGCTGAGTCAAATTTACTTATTGTATAATTTAAACTCAAATGTAATATTCAGGGCAAAAATATTTATTTCCTTTTTTACCAGAAACTGATAGCGTTATTAGAAATTAATTATGCATAAGATTAGAAATCTTAATTTTTTGTTTTATATAGAACTTTCTATACCGTTCTTTATTACGAGTATTGTAGTTAATTTTCTAAAAAAATAAATATATGTACTCAAGGAGTTTATTATTATTATTATTATTAAAGTATACTTTAATATCTTAAAGATTTTTTTAAGTATAGGTTCTACGGTAACTAGAAAAAACGAAATTGATGAGGAAATGAAAGCTAGGTTGAAGGTGGGAAATGCTTGTTATTTTCCAATTTCAGAACTGCTTAGCTCTGCCTTATATAGAAAAACTTAAAAATAAGAATTTACAAAACTATTATCCTTCCCACTGTTCTTTATGGATGCGAGACGTGGCTCCTTACGCTATGGGACGAACAGCGTCTTAAGGTTGTCGAAAATAAAGTACTACGCAAAATATTAGGACCAAAAAAGGATGAATTAACGGTAGAATTTAAAAGATTACACAATGCTGAATAGAGGGACCTACACCCGGTAAATATAACCCAAGTTATAGCATTACGATGTATAAGATGGACATGATAGTTTGTATGGCTTAGTAACCAACGGATCCCGAAAATTAGTTAGTTAGTAAACACTGAACCAAGGATTAGACCGAAACGTAGACGGGAGGATTGCGTTAAAACTGATTTAGTGGAATTGGGTTTGGAGGGCCATCACTGGAATTGTATGCAGAGAGCGTTTAGTGGTATCGTCATCGAACCTTCGGGCTCGTTAAGCCTTCATTATTATTATTATTATCTTTTAAAGTCGATGTTTACTTGTAATAAGGTATTTATTTATATAAGTAGATAAAGGCAAAGGAAATCTTCAAATTTAGACGGAATCCAAAACGTCAATCTTAAACGTATTTATTAATAAAAAGAATGTTGAGTTTTGGTGGTTTAAAAATTTTCCAACAAATTACAACCTATTACAAGAAGTATAGCTCCAGTGGTCAGTGTAGTAGCGTGGGTGTCAACCATCCACAAAAAAAAAATTATACAATGAAATGGCTCAAATATTTACAAGATATTATTAATTATAGTAAAATTTTGCCGCCCCACTTCACTAGACACCACTACACAATGCTACTGCCATTGACAAAAAGTGTATATTAATTGTACTACTATTTTTTGATAAAAAAAAACTAAAATTAGGTAATTCCGATAATCAAACCTTTTTCAAAATTGTATTATATTTATAAATTACATTTTTTACTTGCAATGGTATTATTCAATACAGTCAAATGTAATTGCGATTAATATAGTTCCACTAGTAATTGTAATTTTGAACCAATAATAATAATTATTATTTAGAAAAGTCGCTCACCAAGAAGTTGAAATAACTAATCAAAATTTTAATTGTATTTACATGTTTCAAATTACACTAACTGAAAAGTAATTACAATTTCTTTTTGCCTAACTTTGACCTTCCATTTGAAATTTAAAATTAATAAAAATTTTCCAAAACTTTTTTTTTATATTTTATTAAAAACATAAAAAAAGTGAGAGATACATCAATTATAGTACAAAAACAAGAATTAGATGTTTGATCAATGGTTGAATTCTTCCTAGCAGAAAATAATTGTTAATAAATTGTTATAGTATAAAAGAATACAAATCTTTAGTGTCGTATTAAAAAATAAAGAAAAAAGTAAAAACGATAATTACTTATAATGAAAAGCTTTGCAGATTGCCCATCGCTTTTTTAAAGCTATTAAACTTTGTTTTTAATATCCCATTGTAAATAGAATCTGCAGATTATGATTCTTAAAAATGAATTTAGCTGACACCGTATAAAAATTTCTTTTTAATTAAAGAAAGCCACGGTGAACCCTAAAAAAGAGTGGCGTTGTCTTTGGTCCGCATCCAGATGTCATAATACTAATTGGTCATTTGGAAGCTCTGACATATTATGACAGAAAATGAAAAATAAAAAAATGGGGAGGAGAAGCTAATACTAGTCGGTGTTTATTTTTATCTCAGAACGGCTCTTCGTTTGCTTTTAATTTATCTGCATTGTAAATTTGCTTTACATATTGTTTGTTTAATAAAACCTCAAAAAAAATTATTTTTAAAAATACGTACCAATGGCATATTTCGCAGTTATTTATCTAAGATTTGTTTCATTCATTCTTATTCGTTTTGCGGCCACATCCTGTTTTAAATATTTTCACGTTTTGAACAGAGCGAAGGGTGTAATATGCTAATATAGTCAAGGTTATATTGTTTTTAAATCACTGTTATTGAACTAGGCGTTGACAAGTAAATTACAAATTTACAAATCAATCTCTCTAGTGGTGGTTTGCTATACGGGGTTTCGAGAAAAAAAAAAAAAAAAAAAAAAAAAAAACTTTTTCTCTCCAGATATACGCTTAATTATATTTCAGCAGGAAACAGGTATCACCTCGATGTCCTCTTGTTCACTGAAAAATCACTTCAATTACATCATAAAAGTTCTGGAGATGCCTAGTTTCCTATTTCCTGATACCCTTGCAAAATAAGTGATAAAAAATATGTTTGTTTGTTGTTACCGGAAGTGGTAGGAATTTGAGTTATGTTAAGGAGTTTATCGGCTTCAAATGTCGATCTGCGCTGAAGATTGGCTCGCAGTCAGACATAAAGGGATCTGAAAAAATAATGAATTCTTGAAGAATGTCTTCGATCCAGTTTTTTTTGTACACTGGCTTATTGTGGAGTTGAAAGAGTAGAGCCGTATTTAAACTATAATTTGGATTTGCTATCAATGCGGTCGATTCTCCGGTATAGGGCGGAATCACTCAATTAAAGTGTAAAACCGTAGATACATGATAGTATCTATAACTACTCGGTCTGTAACTCCAAAGAAAAGGAAGATCTATCTGTATGAAAAATAAATAAATAAAATAATATAGTCTCTAGTCACATTTACACTCAAATATACAATATTTACACAATGGACCTGAGGATCCCTGAGCCCACTCTATCCCCCACGTGAAAGGGTTAGAGCAGAGCTCAAAAGATCCCATCGCATCCCTCTCGGCTCATCACTGGTAGTGAGTCAGTGGAGGCTGAGCAAGTACGCTAAAGACTTTATTTATTGTTATTTTAAATTATTGACTGGTCATAGTCTAAACAATATACAGAGATAGTGCACACGATAGAAAATTAAGATTAATCACGACAAGTCTCAACATGTCACATTTATTCTAGGACACAAAACATGCCCTTCAGTTTACATTGACAATCACCCTATACAAGAAACAAACACTGTAACTTATTTAGGACTTACCTATGACAAATGGTTTACGTGAGGCCCACAAGTCAAGACAAAACGTAAAACGCTAAATTTCCGAATGAGACAATTATATACAGATGTCCTAAATTATCTCTCAGACAGAAACTTAAGTATACAATTACTTACTAAAACCCATATGGACTTACGCCTGCCAAATTTATGGGCCTGCTAAACAGACAGATTCAGAAAATAAAAACTTTTCAATTACAATTTATGACTGGCAACGAACTCACTACTCTACGTTTCAAAAGAGACCATTCACACCGATCTACGCATTCCGGCTGTAACAGACCACATTCATGTGACTTATAAACGGTTCCACAACACGCTACATGGACATTTTAATAAATTTATACGACAGAGGCAACACATGACATTCCTGACGTAACTCGGCGTTGTCTGAAGAGGAGTTGGATGCGAGAACTCCTAGTGTAATAACATAATTTACTTAACGTCAGGAGGATGCACCACTGGGTGCTGTCTTCCTCATGCCATGCCTGGATAGAACATTTTAATTGCTGGCTGTGAAGTACATTTACAGGTGCAAAAAAATTTAAAAATGAAAGATAAAAAAAAAATTATTGATTGTTTTTAAAATATAAAACTTTTTTTTTTAATGTTTCGTTATTTATATATTTTTAATTAAAATTCCACATAGACTACAACAGATGTATATTTTTACATTGTCTATAAAGTTTTAATTTGCTGTATGGATCCATTTTTTGTTTATTTTATAAATAAACCCATTAAAAAAAACAAAAAAAACAAGACGTTGATTTGAAAATATAATTGACAATTTATACATGTTTGCTACTGCTATGATTACTAAAATATTTACATTACAATTAACAAAGTGTTTAATTAATATAAAAAGTAAGTGGTCTTTATTTATTTTATTTTAAATATCAAATCATTTATAGGAATGCCTCGAGTATTATCTATCTACTACTATGGTTATGGCATATGAACCAATTGAAAATCATTTTAACAAACATTTTTATGATTTTATGTATCGTTATGTTAGTTCACTCGTAGTTTTCTTTTCTATAAGATTTTATAAAAATATATAAATTGTTTTTTAACTCAATTATCCCAACATACGTTTTTCTCAAATCCTAATCAGCTGCAATTTTTATAATCATATTTTAAAGGATTAAACTTTTTTTTTGCATTTGACTAAATTAACTGGAATTCAGTCCCATTTTTAGAGTATTATTACCCTCAGGCAGTGGCTGATGTACGGCTGTGAAGTCTGGGGAGCGGCATCCTTCACGAAAAGGAAAAA
>NW_027116062.1:1204929-1206115 GCF_000696795.3 Halyomorpha halys | reverse complement strand
ATCTATTGCAGCTAGCTTATTTTTTGATGTTTTTCGTTTTATTTTGTTCCCGTTGTTACATCACATAAATAACTGAAAAACGCGAAATACCACTCTCCTAACAAAAAGGTTATAATTTTCTTAATAGTTATGGACTTTCAATCTCAACATCAAAATATTACTGTTGCTAACTCAAAATTTCCAGGTTGCGTAACCTGCTATTTCATAGATGAGTTTCGTTTAAGTTTCATGAAAACCAACTAAAAAATCAGCTATAAAATTCGTGCCATTAATTGAAATTTTTATTGAAACATGAAATTGGTTTTATAATGAAATTGCTAACTGTCACCGATAAAACACCAGAGTAGATAGCTCAGTCGCTATCATTTTAACTTGCCCTGGCTGAGAGCTATTTTTCCTCCGACAGATTTGATACAGGCGAAAGATATGGTCGGAATGTCTTCCCATAAAAGTAGAGGATTTTCAAGATGGCTCTTTCTTCTTTATCATTTTACTATGCATTGTGATTTTTTTTTAAGAATAATAATTTTATTTTATTTTTTAATAATTTATACGCCCATGCTCCCTGAGCCTTTCTGCTTGGCACACAAATCGCTCCTTGTTAAGTGGCCAATGATAATGGTAATAACATAACTCTGCTTATAATAAAAGAAAAAGTAAAACGTAATTTATGCAGCAATAAATACTAATACTAATTTGAATATTTCGCCACTGTTAAAAGAGAAACTTTACCATTTTTAAATTTATTTAATTATTCTAATTGGTTCTGAATGCCTTAAATCTACAAATATATAATAATCAATGTTGGTTTTTACCTTTGATGAAAGTCATTAATGGCGTTAAAAATCTAAAATAGTGAAACTTTTTTGTCAAACTTCCTTGATAAATGCTATAGATATACGAACCATATCTTCTGTTGAATAAAATCTTCAACATGATTGGATAATTTTGTTGTTAGAAACATGGAAATGGGTTGTAAAAATTTTAGATGATTAGTAGGTTTGTTACGACGAACGATTTGGCAATCAGCCGACGCATACGGATTGGGCGTTTTGGAATAATAAACCCGCCTTGAGCATTCGGCTCCCAGTTTTTTGACCATTAAACCGTTCGTTGAATTTTGTTCACGTTTGAACAAATTTATTGTTTTTGGAAGATGTTTCTTGAATTTGTTTACCAGAAAAAA
>NW_027116062.1:1198803-1203399 GCF_000696795.3 Halyomorpha halys | reverse complement strand
AATCTAACTTACTAAGCTCTGAATTAGCCACTCTGGGTCCCTTGTTCCTTGGTTTAGGTTTTAGTAACATATGTCAATCGTAAACTTATCGTAAGTTTATATACTATGTTGTTAATGAAATTGTCTGTTTATGCGTTTCCTCACTACCTGTGAAGCTGTACGTAATTAAATTCGTGGCAAGATCATTAAACTGACTCTTATTTTTCGTATTTTTTTAGATTTTTTTTTTTTTTTTATACGTGATGTTACTTAGATGGTTGCGTATCAAACTTATTTTTCTCGAAGCTCGAAAACGGCTCTCATGAACATAGGCATGAGTTTCATTCTCAGCTGCAGTCCCTGAATAGACTCAAAAAGTAACGACAGTCTAAGGCAGGGGTAGCCAACCTGCATAGGGTCCTACTCGAACATTATTCTGGCCCACGAGAATTATCACACTTTTTGATTATATATTTATTTTATAATGGCCAAAGTAGGTGACAACCAATTTATTAAAAAATACATTATTTTTTCTTTTATAAATTCAAAAATTAACTGTCGAAATTATGAGAAAAAATTAACTTTGATTTTAAAATAATATTCTCGGGAATATAAGATAGATATTGCTTATTTTATTTATAGTAATGAGCTCGAAGAATAATTAAATTATAACCTTCGAACTGATGAACGCGCGCAATTAGGCTTGATACATCTCAAACAGGTTTAACTCTTAAGTGAACATTTTTTAATTTCATATATTTTTATATTTCGTTTTTAGAGTTATATATTTCTTCACAGTGTACGTTTAGTATAACTATTATTACTTTATCTATGTTCGCATGTGAGAATAATAGAAGCCAAAATAATAATAACTCATTATGTTTCAAGCTTTCAATCCAAACAAATGTTTATTTATAGTGCATTTAAATCTAATAGGGGGTATATATTTCATATGCAGTCCACGGAGTTAAGTGGCCTGCGAGATCGTTTGGGCTGACCACTCCTGGTCTGCGGTAAAGCCTATAGAATACAAATAAAAAATAATATACATATATATATTGTCAGATGTGCCATTAATCTAGAAAAGCAGCTTTATGCAGTAATTTACCTCAAATTTAATTACTACTTTGAATTTTTAAGTATAATTTCCCCCTATTTATGGGTTTATCTTCCAAATTATTAACTTATTACATTTTTAAACTTATTTCGAAATGTATTATTTTTAAATATTTTGTTACTTTCTTGTCGCAGGAATGCGAAGAGGCAGAAATGATTGGTCAGGGATCAGACGACGACTTGGCCAACGACAACCTCGAGTCTTCCTGCCTTGTAGGAGCACTAACCATTGTAAGTTAATTTTTTTATACTTAAGAATTTTAATTTACATCATATTAGATAAAAAGGGAGGCTGGTAGCCCCCGGGGTAAGGCGCGACCCTACTAACTCCAAGAACCCAACTTCGAATACGGCTGGGCAGAAAATTGTTTTCTGTTACACTGTAACTGCAAGAAAACTATTAACTCATGAAGTAGCTGATCGGAGCTGGTGTGCTTTAGTTCTCGATTTTTTGATATTTCATACAAATGTCTGTCGTCTCTTTGAATACTATATTTATTATGATACTATTGAGGCTATGTTAACATATATATTTTTTTAAACATTCGTATGAAGTACTAATTATTCAGGAGAACCACAAAGTCAAAAAATTAAATCATACAAACCAATCCTAACCCTAAATCCAGGACCACAGTTTGAAAATTTCTCATGAAAATCCGAATGTATACAACCAACAAGAATTTGTACTGAATATCATAAATTGATAATAATCTACAACCTAAAAAATAAAATTAGCAACTTTATCAGAGACTAAAAGAACAACGTCTGAACTTTATTTATTAATTTTTTTTTTACATTTGCCAGGCTTAAAATTTGGCTACTTGCGCTTTAGTAATAACTATTACATTTTATGTTTTTTGCCAAATACTGTAGGTGAGCCAGCCCTGAATCTGATTTCAGAACAAAAATGGATGCCAAGATCCAGAAAAGGAATACTCTTGAAGAAATTTTAATCTATAATAATCAGGATGGAAATTATAGACTACAATGAAATTTTAAAGAAGGAAAAAACTGGGGGGAAATTACTTACCAAGCTGAACATTTTTTTTTTAAACAATTATCTATAAAATGGATGATGTAGCGATCCATAGCAGAATAAAAAACAGTTGGCAAACCTACCCCTTATACCAACCTGGTCTCTCCAAATTGCCATACTTATTATTATTATGTCATACTATTTTCAATCATACTATTGTCAATGAATTAATAATAATTTAAAAAAAGAATAAATTCTTGAGCGATTCCTTGTTATGCTTTTAGGAGACCACGAACGGAGGAGTATCTGCTGGACAGATGTCGCCAGTGACCAACGGCCAGATCAAGGCCTCAGCAGAGTAAACCCTGGACTGCCCCGATCTTCCCATCACCCATTATAATTTATGTTATCACACATTTACGTTTTGTCAACCGCCTACTGACAATCATCGTTTCCTCTTCATATATTTTACCAATAATTTCACCATACATCTACCCACTGAGTTATAACATTATTTTTTTTAGTATATCCTCTTGTCGTCTGTTTTTATTTTAGATATTAATTAGGTCAAAAAAATCATAAAGTAAAACAAAAATAATGAAAAGTCAAAAGGTAACTAGCTTTTTCATATGTAAATATTACATATCACATATTGTAGAGAAATATATATTGAATTATTTATTGTTAGTGTATTTTGTGATGGACTAGGAATGAATACTTGTTTATAACTTTTTAATTTTATTACTATATTATTATAATATATTTAAACTTTATGTATCTATATCCTTTTAATCAGTATTTTATTGTACATTTAAAATATATATATATTGCGCGACTATATCGTGCCTGTTTGTCTTGTTAATATCATAAACAGTATTGTTGTATATACGACTTGTATATAGTTACCAATAAAGAATTTTCATGTCTTTTGCTGTTGTTATTTTCTATGTCTGTATTTATGTGATTCCTAAAATTTTATTTATACCCTTTAAATGTTAAATATTTTAAATAACATAGTGTATTGATTCCTTTTAATGGGAATTTCTTTTCCAATCAGTAATATTTATTTAGTTGATTTTATCCCACCTAAACCTACATATAGGTATTTTTCTTTTATATATACTCAACTTTAAAATTAAGCTTTTAAATTAAATTTATTTATTTCACTCTTTGATTAGGTCTTCAGTTTTCAATTAGTGACTTCCTCAATTATAAATATATTTATAACAAACCTATATTTATAACATGTCCAATTGGAATATTTGTATTCAATATTTTAAAAAATCCGTACATATTAAAAATAACTGGAGAACACATTTGCTTTAACGTATTCGTGCTAATGAATTGTGAATATTATTGAATTTTATTTTTTAATTTATCAGAATTGATATGATTACAAAGAACTAAAATAAATAAATAAAATAGAACCTTTTAAAATTATATCAAAATGGAATTTTCTAATTTCACACCAAGAATAAAAAATAGATTTAATAATTTGATAAAATCGTAATCTCTATTTAAAATATTTGTTTTTTTCTCTATAACTGAAGCTTTTGAATATTTATACCAAAGTGTATTTCTTATTATAATTTTTTGAATTTATATTAATATATATTTATTTAAAAAGTGATATGTGTATTTTATAATGATATAAATGATAATAATATTGACAGCTTTACTGTCAATTACTGATCGATTATTCAATAAAGTCTGCCAACAGAAACGGTATTTCTGTGTTCTTCGCTTGGGTCCCTGGGCACTGCAGAATAGCCGGTAACGAACTGGCAGATCAGAAAGCAAAGGTTTCGCGATTTCTGAAGGGATTCCACATCGCGGAGTGCCTGTTCATGACTTCATTGCCCTCATTAAGCAGAGAATTAAATTGAAATGGCATCAAATATGGGAAAATGTTACTAAAAATAAATTACGAGAAATCAGAAGTGATGTTTCCCCTTGGATATCATCCACTAGAAATGCTCGCAAAGAGGAGGTGATTTTTACGCGCCTTCGAATTGGTCATACGGGCCTAACCCACGGTTACCTTATGGCTCACGATTCTCCACCTGTATGCCAAACTTACTGTAAAAAAAATCCTAACCAAATACCAAGCATACGACTTCATCAAATCTTTGTATGAATTACCAGCAGGTGTCCATTCAATTTTGCAGGATATGATATAAACTGTAGGTAAATTTTTCGAATTTCTGAATAACTAAAAACTTTACCATAAAATTTCATCACAAGTTCTCATTTTTCAATAGTTATACATTTAAATTCGATAACATTCGGAAATTAAAACAATAAGGGCTGTTAAAAGTCTAATAAAAATTTCGGAAATCAAGGCAATAATGACCCTGATGATGCCTTAAAATAATAATAATAATAAAAATTATAGCTTTATAAACATTTTTACAGAACTAAAAGCCTCTCCCTTAGGAAGTATAAGTCTTGTCTATAAACATAAGGAATTTACACAACCTCATAGACTAAATTTGTTTAAATTAATTTAAAATAAAATAATAATT
>NW_027116062.1:1197924-1198753 GCF_000696795.3 Halyomorpha halys | reverse complement strand
TATAATGATATAAATGATAATAATATTGACAGCTTTACTGTCAATTACTGATCGATTATTCAATCAAGTCTGCCAAAAGAAACGGTATTTCTGTATCCTTCGCTTGGGTCCCTGGGCACTGCAGAATAGCCGGTAACGACCTGGCAGATCAGAAAGCAAAGGTCGCGATTTCTGAAAGGATTCCACATCGCGGAGTGCCTGTTCATGACTTCATTGGCCTCATTAAGCAGAGAATTAAATTTAAATGGCATCAAATATGGGCAAATGTTACTAAAAATAAATTACGAGAAATCAGAAGTGATGTTTCCCCTTGGATATCATCCACTAGAAATGTTCGCAAAGAGGAGGTGATTTTGACGCGCCTTCGAATTGGTCATACGGGCCTAACCCACGGTTACCTTATGGCTCACGATCCTCCACCTGTATGCCAAACTTACTGTAAAAAAAATCCTAACCAAATACCAAGCATTCATCAAATCTTTGTACGAATTACCAGCAGATGTCCATTCAATTTTGCAGGATAAGATACAAACTGTAGATAAATTTTTCGAATTTCTGAATCACTGAAAACTTTACCATAAAATTTCATCACAAGTTCTCATTTTTCAATAGTTATACATTTAAATTCGATAACATTCGGAAATTAAATCAATAAGGGCTATTAAAAGTCTAGTAAAAATTTCGGAAATCAAGGCAATAATGACCCTGATGTGGTTGATGCCTTAAAATAATAATAATAATAAAAATGACAGCTTTATAAACATTTTTACAGAACTAAAAGCCTCTTCCTTAGGAAGTATAAGTCTTGTCTATAAACATAAGGAATTTA
>NW_027116062.1:1185548-1196441 GCF_000696795.3 Halyomorpha halys | reverse complement strand
CCAATTTAAGTGAAATTAAATTTACTTAATGTATTATAATGTACCGTTGTAAATAGCAAAAATAAATAAATAAAGAATAAAAAAAATCAATTAGTCTACACATAAATGAATTTATTTGAGATGGAAATACTAGTTAAAAAAAAAATCAAGCAACGCGTTGCATTCTTAAAAAAAACGTCCAAAATCGCTTAACCACTTACAATAAACCATACATAAAATAAAACATTCATATTCAGTAAAGAACTATCTTGAAAAAAGTTATTTAAGTGTTTTGTACATTAATTTTAACAGAAAAATTTACGCATAACTTTTGTGAATTTGGGGCAGCTACTTACGGAGGTGGTTCTAGGGTGTGTATTTTATTCGCTTTTTGTAATATATTTATCTATAATGTATGTCCATGCTTGTAGTGTGCTGAATATACAGTGAGTGTACCAACATTGGAGTGGAGTGGTTGATTGAGTGGTCCTAAGACTGGGTAGTACAAAAGCCGGGAAGAAAAAAATGTAGTTATCTCATCCCCAATTTTTTACTACTTTAATGAAAACTATGTATAATTACTAGTCAAAACTGATGAGTGTGCCAAGTATAGTTAAGGGGAATAAAAAGTGACGGCTGTTTCAAAAACTTAAAAATAAAACATCAATTTTTCGTTTGGAGCTCTATATCTTAAAAACTACCAACAACACTAGAAAATTAAAAAGAACATTATTTAAAGAGGAATAAATTTGGGGAAATATTAGTCCTAAAGAGCTATTTACGTCCAATATTTCTTGAGATATAGTCGTTTAAAAAGCAACATCTCATAATAATCAACTGAAATATCAGTAGTTAGTTAATTTAATTTGAGTAATCTATATCTCAGGAACTATGTGACGTACAGATGTCTATTAACAATCAAATTAAAGCTAGTTTAATGCACTATAAAGTAGTATATGTCCATTTCCTTCGTAGGACTATTAGTTTTCATGATATTTGCTAAAATAAATTGATTTATAGTTGCCCGGACAATAAGTTTTTTTATGAAAAACTTTATTTCAGAGAACATTAGACGTATAGATGTTCGCCATCACTCAAATTAAAGCAAGTTAAATTTACTATAAAATAATCAATAATGTTTACCTTTGTAGTAGTAGTAGTTTTTATATTTGACGAAATAAGCTCACAAAATGTTAATGTCTAGTTGTTCGTATAAAATGTTGGGTTTTTGAAAAATATATCTCTAGACCCACAAGACGCACATATGTCTGTCAACGCTAAAAATAAAGGAAATTTAACTTACTATAAAGTAGTTTATGACACTTATCTTCGTAGGTTTTTCCATTTATTTTAGAAAATTTCATGAAAATTACTACTGCTACGAAAATTAAACTAGCTTTAATTTGAGTCCTAATAGCCATCTGTACGTCACATAGTGCCTCAGGTATAGATTTCTTAAAATAAATTTACTACTGATATTTCAGTACGTTCCATTCAACATTTTTTATGAAATTTTTATTTTAATAAAAATTGTCGAGTAAGAATAACTGTTGATAAAAATTGATCATAATTAAATATTGTTCTTAAAATTTTATCTGATTTCCGAAAGGTTATCTTTCAGAAGATAAAGCTTTGGCCGAATTTGATGAAATTGGTGTTTATGTGAGTAAAAAAATTCAAAGGATAAACCTATCTTTAGGTTTCTCCTCAAAGATAATTTGTTCACATAACTTCAAGCTCAACATGTGTATATATACACATATTTACACCCATACAACAGAACAACCTTTTTATTAATCTGATAATGATCTTATTTATAGGGTAAGCTTGGGTATTGTGTATTCAAAACCGATTGCGAAAAATTGTCGAAATGTTGAAACTTCAAAACAAACAATCTTATAAAGTTTGAATAAGTTCACTTGAGTAGTAAGCGTTAAGAAGAAAACTCTTTTATCCCCAAATTCGGTGGACTTAAAGAATCAAATAGAAAAATAAAGGGATAAATGATTTTAAAAAGCAAAAAAATAATCATTATTAAATTGCAGACGTCATCAATTAAATTAAAAAATATATTTACCAGTTATGTTCTGGAAAAGATTTAAACAGAAGAAGGGTTCTGAGGATAAAATGATTAAACAGATTTTTTTCAACCCCTTCCAAACCAAGACTTAATCAGCTTCTACAGCTTAACTCATTCTAATCCTATTTCCTTTTGGGTGTGTTTTTTTTTATAGCTGTTTGTAATCCTTTCTTTAAATAAAATAACGAACAAAAAAATAATTTGGTACATTTTTTGTCCTAACGACAAATCTAAAAAAAATAACATAATAAAGCATTTCTTCTGCATTGAGAAGAATTCTTTATATTATATATTAATAAACTTTTACTTTTTCTTCTTATTTAGATGAGCAATGGGGAATTTATTACTACTACTAAGAATTTTTGAATATTTATCACTTTCCTAGAGTTTCAAATTTATAAAATGACTGATCATTTAACTTTTTAAATGTCTGTTACAACAAGTAACCTCTTTAAAATCACTATCGTGAGTCTGGAAACACAAAGCTAGATCAAAAATAAATTTTACGGACAGTTTTTAAAACTGTCAACCGTAATATGTGAAAAAATGCTTTGATTTTACAAAAAAGAGCTGTGTACACAAAACATAATATGATTTTAGCATGCTCTTCCATGATACTCTTTTTTATTTTTTTTTATCTATAAAATTAAATTAATTAAGTAATATGAGTAAATACTAGGAATCGGAAACCAAAATTATTTCCATTTTTCTAAATTTATTTCTTCGTAGAAGAAGGAAATGCCATTAAGTCACCAGGAGCTGATGGCAACCCTCGCAAAAAACCTTTATTAGTTCTAAAATACTATTTTTCACTGTGGGACATGACTATGAAAAAAATTAAGTTGCAAAAACTCGCCTCAAGAGTCTTATTGACTCAGGATCCACAAAAAATATATATCACTAAGGGTTAAGAAAAATGTATCAATACACATGAAGCGAGATAGCGCAGTGATAAGGTTCTGTGATGTTAAATTCAAGGACCCGTTTTCGTATATAAGTAATTATGTATTCGGTTACTTTAGCCCGTGACCCTACCCGGTCCACCTAGTACAAGAGCCGGGAAGAAAAAAAAGGTAGATATCTCACCCCAATTTTTGATTACTTTAATGAAAACTATGTATAATTACTAGCCAAAATTGATGAGTCTGCCGAGTATAGGTAGGGGGAATAAAAAATGGCGGCTGTATCAAAACCTTAAAAAAAACATTAATTTTTCTTTCGGAGCTCTATCTTTTAAAAACTACCAACAACACTAGAAAATCTAAGAGAACGTTATTTAAAGAAGAGTAAATTTGCTGAAATATTATCCCTAAAAGAGCTATTTACGTCCAATCATTCTCGAGATATATCTATTCAAAAAGCAACATTTCTTAAAAATCTTCTGAAAGATTAGTAGTAAGCTAATTTATTTTGAGAAATCTATATCTCAGGAACTATGAGACGTGCAGATGTCTATTAGCACTCAAATTAAAGCTAGTTTAATGAGAGTCATAAGTAAGTTTATGACCTTTACCTTCGTAGGAATAGCAGTTTTCGTAATATTTGCTAAAACATATTGATTTATAGTTGTTCGGACAATAAGTTTGGTTTATGAAAAACTATTTCAGAAACCATTGGACGTACAGATATTTTCCAACGCTCAAATTAAAGTTAGTTAAATTTACTACAAATAGTTTATTAAGTTTATTTTTGTAGGAGTAGTATTTTTTATGATATTTGACTAAATAAACTCACAAAATGTTAATTTCTAGTTGTTCGTATTAATGTTGGATTTTTGAAAAAATATTTCTCTAGACTCACAAGACGCACATATGTCTGCCAACCCTCCAAATAAAGGAAATTTAACTTACTATAAAGTAGTTTATGACATGCATTAGTTTTTATGATATTCACATATGAATATAAATTTGCCAAATGAAAATTTGTCCGAACAACTATATATCAATTTATTTTAGCAAATTCTATGTAAACTATTTCTCCTACGAAGATAAACATCATAAAATACTTTATACCTCATTAAACTAGCTTTAATTCGAGTGTTAATAGACATATGCACGTCAAATGGTTGGTTTTTGAGATATAGATTTTCAAAATAAATTCTCTAACTACTGATCTTTCAGTACGTCCCATACAATATTTTTATGAAATGTTGCTTTTTAAAAAGCTATATCTCGAAAACTATTTAACGTAAATAACTCTATTAGGGCTCATATTTTAGCAAATTTGATCTTTAAATGACGTTCTCTTTTGTTTTCTTGTGTTGTTCCTACTTTAAAGATACTGAACTCCGAATAAAACATTTGTTTTTTTTTATCGCTTCGAAACAGCCGCCATTTTTTATCCCCCTACCTATACTTGGCAGACTCATCAATTTTGATTATCAATTATACATATTTTTCATTAAAGTAATAAAAAATTGGGGTGAGATAACTGCCTTTTTTCTCCTACTGGGCTCTTGCACTAACCCTGGATCATAAAGTGGGTACTTTTAATTGGAAAACATATGGTAGAGCGTGATTCTAATCAAATCACTTACTTACACAACCGTTGGTCCAGTCACAGTACTTTCGTACAAACTACTGCACCCTTGAACTATAAACATATAGTTAGTTTATTATTGTATGACTTAAGAAAAGCTTTTAGTCTCTTAAGCAGTAATTAATAATCAGATCTGGTCATCATTAATTCAGGCATCATTAGGACTGCAAAAAAAAAAAGTATAGAATAGAAAAAAAATTAGATTAGATATTTTAAGTCAAGAATTTAATTATTAGTAAAAAAATTTAGCTCGTCTTACACCAAACTAATTCAGATTAGTTGTACTGTTCCGTAATATTATGAATATCAATGTTTCTAGTGAGGATAAGTGAATGTGTTTCTTGTTCCATAACAGAAGCAACACAGGATCCAATGTGGATGTAACAAGGTGTACGAGAGGAAAACTGTTTAGCTCACCATCAGAGCCGTGATTAACGAGGAAACAATATCGGGTTGAGTGAGTTAGGTGGGGACAGATGAGCTACTAACTGAGTTAGCTCGGGGTGGGAACTAAATGAAATGCTTCAGTACACTCTACTCTCAGTCGGTGCTCCCTTTATCCTCGGGGTTGTGCCACATATTTATCCTTCTTATCTTCTTCTGAGCTTCCCTTCATTAATCTTTGTCGTTCAGAATAATGCAGTTATTAATTCAATTGTATCTTGCCTTTAATGATAGCTGGAGGGAAATGAATTACAAAGTTTTTTTTTTTTTTCTGACCTCCTAAAAAAAAAGAAATTAAGAAACAAATTAAATATATACTAATAAGAAATGGATGTATATATGCCGACAAATATGAATCTTGGTTTGCCAGTGTGGCATTATAAGATAAGCTGCCGGGTCCGCTGAAGGCGGTTTCATCGATGATGGTATGAGTCTGCCGTGAGCGTCTTAGGAATAGGGAGGGGCTATTCCGGCTGGTTACAAAGTTTTTTTTCTTACAAAGTAAATAATTGTTTCACCTTTAAGACCATCCTGTGCTGTGAAGATAAAACGAAAAGTAAAAATAACTTCGTCCTCAACCTGAGGCCAGTAAAGAATAAATAAATCCTAATATATAGAAAATTAAAATTTTGAATCATTTTGAAGCAAACATTGAAGTGAGTAGATAGATGTTAATTGTAAAAAACAAAAAACAAATTTAGAAGATGTTATGTATTTATTTAAAAGTAAATAGTGTGAATTCATTCTTTCATTAATGGCGCATCGTATGCATGAAGTGCTTCTTTCCCAGCTCAATAGTTGATATCTTCTCTTTTTCGGCACGTATATTCCTGTATATAAACGTATATTTCTGTTTCCGTAAAAGTGTATAGTTAAGTCTTTGTTGGATTGTATTTTACACTAAGTTCGACTCGGTTGCATATTACCAAGTGCTCAAGAAATTGTTTGGAAGTTTCGGTTGGAGAACATGTATTACAGTGATACAGATCATATTTGACTCTCAAACGCAACGGTTGAAGACTCCAGATTATTTTTTTTTTGGGTGAGTTGGAAGTGTCTTACAGGTGTTTCTTAGGGCTCTGTTCTTGTGCCACTGATGTCTATAAGATACATCAATAGTAATGCTAAGACCTTCAAGCACTGCAAGATCCTTATTTTTGCTTATTATATAATCATTATGGCAGGGTGTACTACAGTGTATTCCAATGTGCAGGACCAATCGATCGAGTGAGTGGACTCATATTATCTATATATAATTTAATTTCTTAGTCGAGTCTGGTTTGGTTTTTCAATAATAATAATAATAATAAATATCCATATAATCTCAAATTGTTGATTATAGAATAAATAAGATTAATAAATTTACGACTAATTATTTTTTTTAAAGATTACGAATTATTGGAATAATATAGTTGACCGTATGAAGTAGATTATAGGAAGATAGTCCGGGTGGCGGTCAATAAAGGTATCAAAATAGTAAAAGAAAACCAACGTTTCGCCCCACTTTGCTGGGATCGTCAGGGCTGTCAAATTGAAATAGAGATCTCAACTGAATCAGTTTACTATCTTCCTAATATTATGAATTATCCTACCTTAATTTTAATATCACATTCTATTACCGTCCGTAGTTCTAATGTCGTATGTATCTGGTCTGTCTTTGCTCTTTGAAGTGAAGTATGTCTGATTATACATCTGAATATATCGCTATGAAATTGTTGGAGCCTCTTGGCTGTTGAAGGCGCATACTTTTGTAGATCATTAATTTGAGACGGAGAGAAAGATTAGGAGAAGTTAGCAGGTGATTAAGCCTGTAAGACTTGGTCCTGACCTACTTGATCTTCTTATTGCAATGGCGATCTAGTGTCAGGTGTCTGTCAAGGGTGACACCCAGATATACTATGCTGCCTGCTGGTCTATTCTCTTTCTCTGCCACCATATAGGCTTTACGGAGAGGACGCTTGTCTTCTGGAAGAAGAAAATAATACAGTCGGTCTTCTTGGAATTAACTGTAATATTCAGCCCTTCCAGTTTTTTGTTTATTTCCGTAGAAGCCTTTTCCGTCTGCCGTAGAGCTTTCCCAGCATTCATTGAACTACTGTAGATGACTTTATCGTTGGCATAAGCCTTGTCGTACTTGGCTCCAACAGTTTCAGCCGTATATACTGTGAAATGTATAGGAGATATCACAGACGCCTGATGAACTCCAAAGTTGAGTGGGACTTCTCCAGATACCATTTCGCCGACTCGAATCTTTAATGGACAGTGTTGCAGGAATGATCTCAATATAGTGTATAGCTATTCTGGGAATTCGTTGTTTTGTAGTGTTCTACAAACCAAACTATGGGACGCTGAATCAAACGCTTCAGTGCAGTCTATTGAGGTCATCGCTGTTGCCATGTTCTTCATTGTCTTCTTGCTTACTTCCGCCTGTAGTTTTGCCAGATGTTGATCCGTGCATAGGCCGGTCTGGGAACCAGTCTGCTCTGGTGGGATTAGCACTACTTCTGAACAGTAGGTTTTGAGATAATTAAGAATAATTTACACAAACACCTTGACCAGGTTTTTCAATACTGAAATAAATGAGAAAATAAATTTAAAAAAAAAATTTAAATATAATGAGAGTATGTTCAACCTGGTTTGTGAGGAAGGTTAAACGATATATTGTTGATTTGGCAATTTATAGAAAGTGTAAAATGGAAATAATTATAATAGACGAAAATAGGTAATTGAACACAATATGATGAAAGGTAATTAAAGGTGTACATGGTTTCCCTAATTCAATGATGTTTGTTCAATGAGATCGAATTACTAAGTTTTATTTTTACAATGGCAAAATAGCCTACAATCTTTTAATATCTGTGTTGCAGCTGTAGTATTAAAATTAAGATACGATAATGTATAATTCATGTTGTTTTTCAAAAAAATAAATAAAATAATTAGATTGTAATTGAACACCTTCTTGTAATTGATGGAGTTGTATATTAATAGATATCATTGAGAATGGTCAAATTGGTCTTCATGGTATATTTGAAATCACATGTAATAGTTAGAGCCATAAGTAACTACGGTTTTTTTACCAGACATTTATATTGTTCTCATTAAATTACAAAATCATGTTAATTTATTATGTACTCTCCATTATTATCCTTAATCTTCTTCCATATTCCTGGCAGTTTATCAATTTCTTCTATTCAAAAAGTTTTGTAAGGGACAGGTAAGGTGATGGTTTGTCGGGGCAAGATCCGTGGCGTAAGGTGAATGTTGTAAAACAGACCATCCAAGGTCAAGAATGTTTTTTTAAGTCACCCTTGCAGAATGTGGTCGCGCATTGTCGGGAAAAAGCATTTTTATTAGTGACAAAGCAAGGAGCATTGAGGATTTTACGAAGGATTTTGGATTGTAAGGATTGAATACGAGGGGAATTCGAAGGTTCAGTGGAGCCCCAAAGATCAACTTCATGTGCCCAGATTGGCCTTATTACAGTCATATAGATCAGTCTTTTGTAATGTGTTGGAAGTTTAGACCGTTTGTCTAGTAAGTGCTGTAATAGTCGAAATCGACGTGCAGTTTCTTTTCTTTTCAGTCTTGAGTCAGTGTGAGGATTCCAAATTAGTCGTTTGTCCAGATGTAGTCCAAGGTAGCGGATCTGTCCTACAAAGGTAAGAGCAACATTATTAAAGTATACTATAGGGCAGTCAGCAGGTTTACGACGAAGGGTAAAGGTGATTTGATGGGATTTGTTGGAATTTATCCTCCAATTACGACACCATTCTTCGAGGGCTGTGATATGGGATTGGAGATTTTGGGATGCGTTTAATGGGTTATTATTAACAGCGAGCACATATTTCATCAGCATACTTGGTGAGGATAGTGTTAGGATTGGTTGGAATGTCAGCTGTATAGACGGTGTAGAGGATGGATAATAAAACCTTGAGGACTATTAATCATTAAATTTCACTTTAACAACTAGTGGTGAATTATTCCTTGGCAATCCCACCATGCATACGCACAATATAATCTTTTTGCCATGGATGTTTGCTTTCGGATCTGGTAGGGATGGTTGATCCTTATCAAGCCACTGTCTTTTGCGGACGACACTGTCATAGGTAACCCATTTTTCATCGACTGTAACAATCCTATTTAAGAAAGGCTCAATTTTTATTTTTTAGAGGAGACTTGTGGCAATTGACATTCGATCTTCTTTATTCCGTTCACTGAGATTGTGAAGTACCCATACTCCTGACTTATTAATTTCTGTAGGTATTAATTAACAGTCGATTGTGATGTATTCAACTTTTTTGCTATACCTGTTGTTGATTTACGTGGATTTTGCTCTGATACTACCTTTAAAAGGTTGTCGTCAAAGCGAGGACGTCCCGCCTTCGCTTCGTCTTTTAAACTCGTATCTACAGAACGGAATTTTATAAACCAATTTTTAACTGGCCGATCAGTTTTAAGTCCTTCACACTGCATATTTTTTTAAGCTGTCACCTTGGCAATAATGGCTTGTTTTAAGTCACAAAACATTACTTGATAAATATGTACTTTTTGACTCTCTATCTCAGAGGTTAAAAAAAAAAAGTTTAACTTAACATGTACCACACAGAACAGTTGACATAAGCCTAATTAAATTAACTTCTGTAGTCTATGTAGTGAAAACATAACCTTGTTCTCATGGTAACTCATAGCGGATAGATACTAACAATAGATTCTATTTAGCTGCATCGGAAGTTACTTATGACGACCTAATATTTTAGATTATAATCGATTGTTATATTTCATATAATATTATAATTTAAATAGTTAGGAAGAATTAATATTTGAGGGAATTAACAAGTTTGTCTGCAAGAATGGGCTTAAAGTTCTAAGAAAATATTGGATTAGCCGATCAATCTGAGATCTATTCATGGCTAAAATGATTTGTTCATACAAGTCATACATCGATACCACTGTGCCCATTTATCAATTCGAAAAAAATTCTGAGATTGTACTTACCGGATATTGGAATAATAAGACACAATGCCATTATTCAAGTTGTATTCAATAGGAATCACATAAAATTCACAGACTACCATCTAAACTGATTCTTATAGCCCCTTTAAATCAACACATCAAAATTTTAATCCGAATACAATACTTTCCTTAAATAGTAACGATAAGAAAAGTAAACATATTTTTATATAAATGACTTACTTAATGATAAATTAATGTCTCCTTGTTTTCAAAAAGTATTTAACATTTTTAAATTCATAAATGAAACTTTTTCTTTGTTTTTTAACACGTCATAGCTCATTTGTAAGTGTTAAAAGGGCTCCACCCAATATCATTTTTATATACCCAGATAAAATATAATTTAGTTATTATGGGCGACACCTATTTGAGTTACTTTGTTAAAAAATTGCCTTTTGAGTAGCAGCGTGTAGGAGACAAGAAGGCCGGAGCCAGAGGGCTGATCAGAAAAGAGGCTTGTTACAGGGTGCTTTGACCGTTCTATACTCTGTAATAACTCTCTTTGTCATGGAAATTTCTCCCTCCCCACCCTTCTTTCTTAAGGGCAGTAAACATCAACCTCCATTATATAACTTAGTCCTTCACTTCTACTCTATTACTATATCTTAAAACCATCTACTTCTTACAGCTACCGTCTCGTCATCGTTTAAACCTTTATAGCTGAAAATATTTTATGACAAGTCATAAATAGGCAGTGATAACAGCTGTAATAAAATACCTTTTTGGAATATTAGAAGTCTGAAGAAATATAACTCAAAATCGATAACCTAAGCTGCTAACTATAATTCACAGTTAACATTATACAAAACCGGAATAAACGTTCTCTAGAATCATTATATCGT
>NW_027116062.1:1179437-1185498 GCF_000696795.3 Halyomorpha halys | reverse complement strand
ATATTTCATATAATATTATAATTTAAATAGTTAGGAAGAATTAATATTTGAGGGAATTAACAAGTTTGTCTGCAAGAATGGGCTTAAAGTTCTAAGAAAATATTGGATTAGCCGATCAATCTGAGATCTATTCATGGCTAAAATGATTTGTTCATACAAGTCATACATCGATACCACTGTGCCCATTTATCAATTCGAAAAAAATTCTGAGATTGTACTTACCGGATATTGGAATAATAAGACACAATGCCATTATTCAAGTTGTATTCAATAGGAATCACATAAAATTCACAGACTACCATCTAAACTGATTCTTATAGCCCCTTTAAATCAACACATCAAAATTTTAATCCGAATACAATACTTTCCTTAAATAGTAACGATAAGAAAAGTAAACATATTTTTATATAAATGACTTATTTAATGATAAATTAATGTCTCCTTGTTTTCAAAAAGTATTTAACATTTTTAAATTCATAAATGAAACTTTTTCTTTGTTTTTTAACACGTCATAGCTCATTTGTAAGTGTTAAAAGGGCTCCACCCAATATCATTTTTATATACCCAGATAAAATATAATTTAGTTATTATGGGCGACACCTATTTGAGTTACTTTGTTAAAAAATTGCCTTTTGAGTAGCAGCGTGTAGGAGACAAGAAGGCCGGAGCCAGAGGGCTGATCAGAAAAGAGGCTTGTTACAGGGTGCTTTGACCGTTCTATACTCTGTAATAACTCTCTTTGTCATGGAAATTTCTCCCTCCCCACCCTTCTTTCTTAAGGGCAGTAAACATCAACCTCCATTATATAACTTAGTCCTTCACTTCTACTCTATTACTATATCTTAAAACCATCTACTTCTTACAGCTACCGTCTCGTCATCGTTTAAACCTTTATAGCTGAAAATATTTTATGACAAGTCATAAATAGGCAGTGATAACAGCTGTAATAAAATACCTTTTTGGAATATTAGAAGTCTGAAGAAATATAACTCAAAATCGATAACCTAAGCTGCTAACTATAATTCACAGTTAACATTATACAAAACCGGAATAAACGTTCTCTAGAATCATTATATCGTATCGTAACTCGTTGTGCTACAAATGCATTTTATTTTATTGACATAGACATATAAATAAATATTTCAAACGACTTATTAAATGGATGGGATGCAACGTATCTTTTATCTAAATTATTTGACACTGGTCTTGAAAGTAATAAACAATTAGGGTTAAAATAATTACTATTTTTTCTACTGGGCCTTTATACTATTTGGAATCCCTCAGCTTTTTGTCAGAGGAGAAAACTCTAAAGATTAGGGTATTCCACGAAATATCAATCCACCATTCGTTCAGTTTGTCTACATCAAGTCTAAGTCAATACAACTAGAATGGGTCAGAGTGAAGCCAGTTACCGCCACATAGCTTAAAAATGGCATCCCGGAGTTGAACAGATTACGGTCTGGAATTGGGACACCTTCACCATTTTTGAAGAGAGGAAATCAGACTCACAATCTGATAGAGGCAAAAACTGTAGTTATTGGAGGATCCTCTGGATGCCACGGAATTATGGCTCTTTGCTATGTAGGCTAAGAAGGAATGTGCTAAACGGCATACAAGCGGATAAGCTGACTTCGTGGGACGAGGTTACTAAAAAGTTGAAAAAGGAAAACGGGAGAGGACGCTGGACGCCTGAAGAGGACTTCTACCGTATCTTCGCGGAAGTGAGGAGGTCCGATCAATCAGATTAGAGCTTTCCTGAGAACCATTACCATAGAACCACAGCCATCTTCGAAAAACTGATCAAAGAGTTCTTAGGGGATCTCGAGAACCTCACAGTCAGCTACTGTATTTTTTAGAGGCGATAGACAGCCTTCAAAATGGTTGTATTATATTCACAGTGTAGAATATTTAATCTTCAATGACACAAAACAATATTAATTTTGAAGAACTACATGTTTACCGGAAAATGTAATAAATAATAGATATTATAGGGCATATGACTGCTGTATGTGACACTATATATATATAGTACATACAATGTATACATATTGGTTTATATTTAAAGTCCAATCAGAGGAATAACAAAAAATAAGAAAGTTAAGTTTTCCAGAAATATCGCGGAATTTAAACTTCGAAACTTAAATTTCTATTTCCCTGACCCTTGGAAAATATCTACAATAAAAATGTTTCCCAAACCCTCCAAGCCTCTTGAATATCCAACTTCCTACCGTCCTATTTCACCCCTGCCCATTATGGGCAAAATCCTAGAAAAACTCTTATTAAAACGCTTCTATCCAATTCTTGACTCATATCATGTTATTTCTGACCAGTTTGGATTTAGAACATCTCATTCTACCATACAACAGAGTCATCGAGTGGTTGATGTCATATCTTCCACATTGGAGCGCGGTATGTACTGCACGGGAGTCTTCATCGATGTTGAACAAGCTTTGGATCGAGTCTTGCATCCAGGTCTGCTCTATAAACTTCGTAAATTCCTACCCCCTACATATTTCCTTATAATCAATTAATAAAATTATATTAAAGTAAATTATAACCTAGCCTACTCATCTCTCTTTTCTCAGTCCGCCAGTGTTCCTCAAGATAGTATCTTAGGTCCCATTCTTTATACGGTTAATACAGCTGACATCCCAACCCACCCTAACACAGTCCTAACATACGCTGATGACACATGTATACTGTCTCTAAACAACGACCCAACTAATGCATCACAAACACTACAGACACACATAACACCTGTCAAATACTCCACTAACGCCTGTTGAACAGATTCGATACTTAGGACTCCATTTTGACAAGAGACTTACTTGGAATCCATACACAAGACTGAAACGAACAAGAAACTCTTCGTAGATTCCAATTGCTGCAACACTTACTTGACAAACGCTCTAAACTTCCCATTCACTACAAAACATTAGTATACACAACGATAATCAGGCCAATTTGGACATATGAAATTGAGCTATGGGGCTCCACCAAACCATCGAATTCCTCCCGCATCTAATCCTTACAATTCAAAATCCTACGTAAAATCCTTGATGCTCCTTATTACGTTACAAATAAACTCATTCACAAAGACCTTAACATCCCATTCGTTGCAAAATTGACCCAAAACAGATGCGTCTTCTCATTCCAAACTCCTTAACCACCCTAACCCATTAATTCTTCATCATTGATTCTTAACAATCCCTGATAATCCTCCGAGGCGTCTGAAAAGAAGATGGCCACGGGACCTTCTAATTTAAATTAATGTTTGAAGTACCACCGATGGGTGGTTCCTTCCCAAGATTTTCAAGTGTATATGAAACATACAACATATTTACTTATTGTATTATTATTATTATTATTATACAGTTGTAAATTACATTAAATAAATAAATAAAAAAAAATCATTTTTTTTATATATTTTAAGTAGGAGACTTATTTTAAAATAATCATGGACAATTGGAGTTCTATCAAAGGTCAGGTGCTCCACTCACGTTGAGTGTATGCTCAGCCTCCACGTGCTCATTACCAGTGATGCTGTGAGAGGGATGCGCTGGGATCTCAAAGAGCTCTGCTCTACCTCAGGGATCCTGAGGGAGGCACAGAGATCCTGAGGTCGATAGTGTAAATGTAAATGGTAATTATTTTATTTATTTATTATTAGTATTATTATTAATTAGAAATGTTCCATATTCTCCGATTCATCGGAATTAGGACCTACCCGGACCTATGACAAGGGTGAGACTAGTAAAAATTAATCTTTGATATTGAAGCGTTTTCTGACTATACTCCCAGTCCTAAACAACACAGCTTTCTGCATTAGTTCCAGAATATTCAACGACAGATCCAGGTCCTTAATGCTCTCCAGTGGCGTCTCCGGGATCAGAACATTGGTTGAGATAATCAAGGTAGCACCCTGACTTTCTCAAGTTTATACAGTTGTTTTAATTTCTCTTCTATATCCTGTTATTTTCGATTTTTTCGGCTATCATCTTGTGAAGATATTATTATTATTTTAATTTATTATTTTTTTTTCATGTACATCATTTGATTAGGTTCATAATCTTTAGCCTGTTGTTTGTATATATTCAGTATATATTTTTTTCATTTATTTATTCTTATTCTTATTTTAGTATGAATGTTATCAGTCATCATTATTACTTATTGCCCAAAAAAGTCGTGGCAGATTGTATTATCTATCAATAAATAAAGGTTTGAATTAAAAAAAAAATTAAGTAGGGTGAAACATTTTACAGCGAGCAAGTGCAAGAATATGAAAATTGCAATAACGTATATTTCAGAAGTTATGCGTGATAGTGAAAAAGTAATATTAACAAAAAAGTTATCAAGTAATAAAATCAATGTTTTGGCATATTTTATCATCTTAAATGTTGTATCAGATGGCCTTAATGCAAGGATGCAAAGCGCAATGCATGAGACAAAGTGAATAAAGGGGAACTTTTTTTACTCCATTCTCCCAATCTCCAAGGGATAAGGACTTCTAAGTGGTCGAAACAACGATCTAAAGGGAAAAATAATTGTTCCTTTTATTTCCTTCATATGGTCCAATATGCAGATTGGTATCGATTTGATCGGAAAATGGCGTATCAATAACGTATCTCAATAATAATAAAACATAATTACTTATATTTTTAAGATAAATTGAATAACTATGTATATTGTTGAATAACTTATATTTTATTGTTTTTAATCGCTCTTGACAAAACCTAATGTTTATATCATCTAATGTATTAATCAATTGCTTATCTCAACCTCATTCTCACCTCTTGTAGGTATTATAAGACACTTTTGAAAATAAAGGTGGAGGCAAAATTATGCAGTGAAATGTACAGTAGCAGCTGAAGAGATGTTAAAACTCAATGACTGCTTTTGATATTAAATTCAATTATAATTATTATATGTTTCTAAAAACCTATGATTTCTATATGGTTGATTATTAAGGAGATTTACATTTTGAACATGTTGGTATTTACATTCGTGAACATATTGGTAAGGCTCTTGAATTTGACCTTTATGAAGGTATATAAAGTTTCAAAAGCCTTGATCAAGAATACCAAATAAAAGGTTTTTTTTACAAGGAAATGATTCTTTACAATGTTAACCTTTGGTCATTGCGTAATCCGCAGAAATGGAAGGAGGAAAAAGTAATGCCTACTCATCTCTCACCCTATTTGATCCTCTTCCTCCGAATCCGAGCCGTCTCATATTTTTTCTGAGAATAGTTTAGGTGTGATGGTATAACGAAGATGATTGGGACGAAGAAAGTAAAGGATGATTATCAATAAAAAAAGTTCATTTTTCATAGAAATTTTTGATATATTACTAATTAGTGAGCTTGTTAAAACAAAAAAGACCTTACTGGAAGATCAAGAATATAAACTATTTATATTGAGCCAACGTTTCGCTCCACATTTCAGAGGTTTATCACGGGTAAAAAAAGATACTTAAATGATGTAAACATAAGTAAAAAAGAAGATTGAAAATTAAAAGGGTATACAATGAAACATAACAATTAATTAAGAATAATAAAAGGTTATAGACAATAAATGAAAACGGAAATAATAACATGAAAAGTAGAAATATAAAAGAAAGTACGAACTAAGAGAAAGAAAATGGGGATAAGAATAAAATCAAGAATTAAGGAAAAAAATGAGAGACAGAAAACGTAACTTTTTAGACAAAAGTCAGAGCCAGAGTGAACCGTTTTGACAGGATGTATTGGGAGGAGGAGGGATTGGCAGATAAGGTAAGTTTGAACATTTAAAAATAATTTTAAAGTAAACAATATAGACAATCTAAAAAAAAAATTAAAATTAGGTAAATTTTACATTAAATAATAATATACATGATAAGGGAAAGTAATTATATAATGAAAAGAAATTATAAATGTAGACGGATAAAAAACACAGAAGAAATAAAGTTAAAAAAATGTATACAATAAATACAAATGGCAATATACAAAATAAATAGGGGTATAGAGGAATGTAAATTATATAATAGAAAAATGAATAATAAAGTAATTCATGTAAGTATA
>NW_027116062.1:1174439-1178471 GCF_000696795.3 Halyomorpha halys | reverse complement strand
ACACATGTATACTTTCTGTAAACAACGACCCAACTAATGTATCAGAAACACTACAGGGACACATAACATCTATTTGAAGAATGGTGTAAAAACTGTAGAATCAAAATAAATCCTGACAAATCGCACCAGATCACCTTTACTCTCCGTCGTAAACCTCCTACAGTATCCTTTCTAAATACTCCACTAACACCTGTAACAGATTCGATACTTAGAACTACATCTTGACAAAAGATTTACTTGGAATCCACACACAATACTGAAACGACAAGAAACTGCTCGTAGATTCCGATTGCTACAACATTTACTTGACAAGCGCTCTAAACTTCCCATTCACGACAAAAAATTAGCAAAAAATTGTAACGCAAAGATCTCTAAATAAGTTCTGTAATAAAAACAAAACTGTGAAAAAGAGTGAAGGGGAAAAGACTAACCGCTTGGCGCCTCATAATTCCACTGTCCGAGACATTATAAGATAAGTCGGGATTTGGACAATAGTTATCACTAGATATCACAACGTAGGAAACAATTGGGTTAAATAGGTGCAAAGATACGAAGGTACATTCAGGATGATTGTCATCAGAGAGGACAATGTAGTAACCATAGAGTGTGCATGAACAATATTGGACGACTGAGACACTGTGAAAAACTGTGTATGTGTGTGTGTGTGTGTGTGTGTTTTTTTTTTTTTTTACGAGGGTCGATGAAAATCTTCAAAAGACTAAAACAACCGCCCTACACCTGTTCGTTCCTCTCCACGGAACCGCCGATAGGCATTTCTTCCATCATTTTTCAAAGTATTTTCGAGTAATACCTCTTGCCAGGTTTTAATACATCTGCCTCTAACCTGAGGGACATACGCTGACCAGTACGCCGCCTATTCTAGGAACCGTCGCAGTTTCGACAGGGAGGGCAGCTGTTTCTAGCTTTTCAAAGTATAGTTGGATTTCGCATGCATAACTCCTTATCTTACCATGGACATTATTCTTGGTGCGAATGAAGGAGAGGATCTGTTTAATTTTGCTCCCAAGATTATGCATCACCTCTGCAGCACTGCGGTCGTATGAAGACGACGCCGGGGAACCCGCTTTCGCATTCCCAATCTGCGCCGGTACTGGGGTTCCGTGCTCCTGCACCGTAGCACAGTTGACATTTTCTTCCATTATTTTTCAAAGTATTTTCGAGTACTACCTCCTGCCAGGTTTTGAAACAGCCCCCTCTAACCTGAGGGACAGACGCTAACCGTATTCTAAAAACCGTCGCGCCTGGATTTGAATCTAGTTTTGGTCCACCCCGGGTATTTTATTTCCCCGGTTCCCGCCGTATCTGGTGAGAATCCCCCTATCCGCCACTTGTGGAGGAGCCTGATGGGTGACTAGCTACTCTAGCTACTAGTGTGTGTGTGTGTGTGTTTTGAACGAGGGTCGGTGTCTTCAAAAGACACGGATAGGCCCGTACCTATCCGTGTGTGGGATTTTTACCCACTAAAACCACCGCCCTACACCTGTCCATTCCTCTCTACGGGACCGCCGCTAGGCATTACTTAGTGGAGGGAAATGGCTGAGTGCCGTCTTTCATTCTTCCCCTGGTTTTCACATTTACATACTAGTCATGTCTTCCAGCCCTCTCTTCCTCTCTCAGCCTCTTGAGGACGACTGTCAATCTCTTCACTGCGTTCCAGAGCTGGTCTGAGAGTAACATATAGCTCACCACGTTATCTGATGTGATGAGTCCTCCACACACTCTCTCCAATTCACTTATTTCTGCCGCAAAGCGAATGCAAGTGAAAAACACGCCCTCCGCTGTTTCTTCTACAATCTGACATCCAGGGCATTCTGCGGTGTTGCCCAGTTTGAAGCGGAATTGGTAGGCTCTAAAGCATCCATGTCCGGTCAACAATTGGGTTACGTAAAAATCCACCTCACCATACTGGCGGCCATACCACGTGCCCACATCGGGTATTACTCTGCGAGTTCACTTTCCGGAATCTGCAGTAGTTTATTTTTTCAGTTATCTATCCGACAACTCGTAAGTATATAATATTAATTATATATATCTGATATACTATTATAAATATATTTGATAATATATATCAATCTTGGGTCTTTAGCCCAAATATGTGCTTAAATTTAATAGTTGTCAGGTCAGCTATTTATATTATAATTTTCAGCGAATTTGAATTGAAATAGATCTTCGAATAAGAAACAGACAAGATGCAACCAATCATGCCGTGTGAGTTGAAATGAGTTACCAGTAGCCAGCGAAGTAAGTAATCGAGTGGTTTTTGTAATTGAAGGGACGTTCTAAATCGTAAACGTGCGCAGTTAGAGAATGTGAAGCTGCGCTCGACTGCCCAGCGTATTTATTTATAGCCCACTACCCTTCATTGACCCGGTCCTGGCTCGCCATCACCATCATTGAGGATAACTAGCCATGATAATTAACCATCGCCTGGACTAGTCACTAGTTGACACACACAATAGCTGCAATGTTCGCTCTCGGAGCATAATGAACCACTTTTCCTCATCAAATTCAAATTGTGCGGGTGACATGAGTCTCATAGAAAATCCTATCAACTGTGATCTGTAAATTAAGTTCAGGAAGGTAGCAGTAATTCGAATAGTAGTCTCTTCCACGTCAAATCATTTTATATTTAGTCAATAGGCATAAGGAAAAAAATACTGAATAGAAAAAAGGAAAAGAAAAAATCTTTTATAAGTTTAAAGCATAAACATGATAAATAAACGTGGAAATTGAATTCTTTAAATTTAAAACGTCTAAATTAGTTTGATATCGTTCCTGTTTTTACTTTTGCTAACGAATATTTCGAATAGGTCGAATCAGTGAAGGTATTACGATCGTGAAAATTTCCGAATTCGAGTTTTGAACTGATTTACACGTTTTCAAGCATCTTAAGTCCAAACAATCAAGACTCACAAAATTGTCTGTGCATGAACAGCCCAGCTCAAAAACGAAAAGCCATAAGAAATTGTGGTTATATGTCTGGTATGTGACGGCAACATTTTCAATAAAATCGACAGAACTCATTGTTGTTTCCCTTTTATAGAATTGACCTATCACATTTTTTTTCTCGATTTTCTCGAAAAGGGCGTTAACGATTTTAATTAAATTCGGAATTTCAATATACAATAAAAAGGGTCTGTGATATCAGATAGGTCATATTTTCATTGAAATAGTATGACAATGTTTACACAGTTGATTTTTTTATATTAATATTACTCAATGCGGTATCCGGGGTTTGCAAGCAGCGAATAAATTTATTATTTTTAATTTATTTATATTTATTGATATTTACAACTGTATAAAAAATACAACAAGTAAATTTGGACATAATGATAATGCTATGATACAGCATGTAGCGAAAATACCCGGTAGTAGAACTCTAAAAACAGTTTACAATATAAGGTTACGAGGCCATCTTCTTTTCAGGCGCCTCGGAGGATTGCCAGGAATAAAAGAGGAAGCAAGGTTAGAAACTAGTGGGTATGGGTGGTTAGGGAGTTTATTAAGGAAGGAATAATATCGGGTTCGGGCTAGATCGGTTACATAAGGAACATTTAGGTCTTTATAAATGGTTTTATTAGTAACAAAATAAGAAGCATTGTGGATTTTACTAAGGATTTTGGATTGCAAGGATTAGATACGAGAGGAATTCGAAGGTTTAGTGGAGCCCCAAAGCTCAACTCCGTATGTCCAGATAGGGATGGGATATCGATATCGATATTATCGAAATATCGATATTTTGTCTCCGATATCCGATATTTTGATATCGATATTCAGCAACCGATAATATTGGAATATCGATATTTCCCTCCGATAATATCGGAATATCGCTTTCTTAAAATAAAAAAAAAAATAAATAAAAAATAAAAAAAAAGTCGCACCTTAATAGTTGTAGTCTAAAAATGTATAGGGTCATATATTCATATTATTTAATCGAAATATCAATATTTGCTAAAGAAAATGTTAATTATAGTATTTTGATATTTAATGTTGATAATGTCATATTCATTT
>NW_027116062.1:1166974-1174384 GCF_000696795.3 Halyomorpha halys | reverse complement strand
ACACCATTTTGTGAAACTAGTTTTTTTGGACTCAGTGGACCTTAAAACATGTATGTCGGAACACTTTCCCTTACTATATTTTCCATATATGGGTAGTGGAAATATAAATAAAATTAGTCAATTAAAAGGCTAAGGTCCTCCGCACACTGCCTTAGTGATGAAGGTATTAATTTTATAATTAATCAATTAATTTAACTATGTTCATTTTCATGTACCTTAATAAATCACAGACACAGTCTACACTATTACAACAGTCTACAAGTATTACATTAGTATTCACTATTTAATCAAAATATTTCAAATATCTTGGATTATACCATCATCAAATTTAAATAATAAAACATGAGTCTTTGAAATAAGAAATGCACAATTCCGCATTCTCCTGCTTTTGAAAAGGAGTCCAATATTTAAAATTAGTATCAATTTAATATCTTTTCTCTATTTGTTGAGTCTCCTTTTTGCAATAGGAACCCACTTATCTCCTCCTTGGGGTTTCTTTCTTTTCTTTATATTCGTTTATATTAATTTATTTTCATTTTCCTCTCCTAACGAGTTTATGCCAGTCCTTAAGGATTACGACCCTTTTACACAAGCCATTCGACTAAGAGATTGCTTGTTAAAACACGTTTCCTTCATAACTCCGGTTATTACATTTTTCTTTCTCAAGGAATATTACTCCTCTGTGAAGTGAAAATAGCTATTAAAATCATAGAACTATTTTAATACAGGATTAAGCCTAAAATATAGAGAACAAAATTATCATTAGTTAAATTTTTAAACGTACATTACTACAACCCATGAAGAGTTTTGAGTTAGTTGACTTCTTGACTAAAAGTTATAAAAGACAAAGTGATGATATGATTATCGAATTACCAAATTCCAGGTTATTTGTTTTTCCTGTTGTTCCTGAAAGCCTCATAAATTAGTTCGCCCAAGCACCAAATGGTCTGGTCAGACACCTGATCTTACCAACTGGGCTACTCTTCAATTGGTCGGTTTAGATCCATCCGCCAATAGCCAATCACATCCGAAAATTCCTCAATACAGAACATACAATAAACATGTAAACAATTTGGCAAAATCAGCCTTTTTAAAATTGTATATTCTCAATCAATAATTAAGAAAATAGTTTGCTTCATTCCTTGGAACAACTGAGAAGAGGTTATGTTTATTTTTAAAAAAACTTTATAAATAGTATTTTTTAAATCATTTTGTTTTAAAGGCATTTTTCACTGCTATTTTAAAAAGACTAAAAAACTAAGAGGCGATTATTATAACCACCACACAGCAATATTTTTGAAAAGATAAACTTTAATAATATCTCAAGATAAGGTTTTTGGACGATTACCATAGTTTATATATTTCTTATGTTAGATTTCATATACCTACAACTGTTATGAAAATTAAATTAATAGTACTAATACAATAACATAAAAGTATAATAACAATAAAGGCTTAACTAACCTAAAGGTTCGATACCGATACATTTTTTCTTTTTTAAATACTTTTTATTTATTGATAGATAATACAATAATAATAAATGAAAACCAAAATCTCTCTTAAGATATATACAAAGAGAAGGATAAACAAAATGAACATAATCAAACTATGTGTATGAAAAAATAAATAAATATAATAACATTATGATAAAATAATATAACCTCTAGTCACATTTACACTCTTATATACAATATTTACACAATGGACCTGAGGATCCCTGAGCCCATATCCCCCACGTATGAGGTGTAGAGCAGAGCTCAAAAGATCCCAGCGCATCCCTCTCGCCGCATCACTGGTATTGGAGGCTGAGAAAGTGCACTAAAGCCGCAAACACTCAACTTGAGTGGAGAATCTGACCATTGCCAGAAATCCAATTGTCCATTTTTATTTTAAGTCTCTTGGCTACTGCCGGTTCAACCTTCTAAATGGGCTGTAGGGATGGGTGGAACAAGGTAAGGTTTGAACCAAAGGATTAGGATGGTTGGAAAGGTTTATATTGAATTTGGAAAATTTGGTTGGTATGAGGTCAAGGACAAACGGATTGTTTAAGTAAGACGCCCCCTCACTTCTGAACAGGCATTCATGACGCCATCTAGTGGCAAATATATGCGGTAGGAAGTCTGGACAGCCATCTTGGTCCCCAAAACAAAGGGGCCAGTACCAATCAAGAAGCCATCCTGACCTGGACATGAGAAAAAGAGTACAGAACTCTTCAAGAAGTTCTCTTCTCATAATGATGAGGGAGTAAATCCTTCGACTCAGGCGAGAGAGGCGGCAGCGGCAGGAGGATGAGAAGAGAGAACCCTCCTTCCATAATCACATTCACATCACAACCAACCTTCAAGCTCCATATAATCAAACATGTAAAATGTAATCTTCATCAATTAATGTAATAAAACCAAATTTACAACT
Organism: Halyomorpha halys; assembly: GCF_000696795.3. Taxonomy (NCBI): domain Eukaryota; kingdom Metazoa; phylum Arthropoda; class Insecta; order Hemiptera; family Pentatomidae; genus Halyomorpha; species Halyomorpha halys. The sequence continues at coordinate 1,171,972 of NW_027116062.1, read as the reverse complement.
AACCAACTAACATACACGGTAACTATTTTGTTCAAACCTAACAACAAATTGTTTCAGAAAACTTTAAAGAGAATAGAGCTTATTTCATTTAAACCCATATGATATCAAATTATTTACATACAGTCCACTCCATCATTACCAGCAAACTATAAGTAATTCCTTAATTTAAACCAGCTTACCAGCATATAATAATTAATTTGGGTAATATCCCCCAATGTTTACTCCGGGGAATACCTAAATAAAACAGGGAAATGTAGGTTTTGTGTTGGAATGATACCGATATTTCCAATCCTTCTCTACAGACACCCATCCAAACCAAAATCTACTAAAACAGCCTTAAAGCAATCCTCCTATCTACGTTTTGGTCTGCCAATCGGAAATTACGATTCTATCAAAAATTTAATTTAGAGAATTCCATTTCTATTTTTATTTTTAATAAGTGAGTGCTACCAATGGGTAGTTTCTCTACACGTCTGTAACACTCCATTTTAACTAAGATCGAATTTACTGAATGTATTATATAATATAAAGTTGTAAATTTCAATAAAGATATTTTTAAAAAATATGGTATATACTTTTTATATGATTCTTTTTTTCCAATGATAGATACTGCTCATGTTTTATGATTAATCTGTATCCACGAATCGAACAGAAAATAATAAAACAAACTTCATTCATAATTTCGAGTTGCTTAATTAGCTAATTAAAATGTTCAATTCCCGGAGCGTTTTCACTGTAAGTTAGACAGGGAGAAATAAGGTATCCCGGAAAAGATGTTCAGCAATTTCGGGATGAAACAAGTTTTTTATTCTCTAATTAAATGCTTGTATTTTAGGCTTAAAAGGAAATATTGACTTATAATTTGTCTTGTCAGCACGCCATGATTCCTGGAATAAAGTATGCTCAGTTGACTTTTTGTTTTATGCTAACTGTGAAATTTCCCTTCAACGCTGCTTCTGTGTAACCCCACTAAGAGAAAAAAATAGCACTAATGACTGGTCAAAATAAAAATAAAATACATTTTAAGTGCCTTCAAAAGAATTATTTAGAGTGCTTTATGTCAGTATCTAATTGGCTGAGCAATTACTAGAGGATAAACAGTGAAACGAAATGTTAAAATAAAGTATAAACTTACGTATTTTTCTTCTTATTTTTTTTTTTTTAGTTTAAATAAAAACAAAAAAAATAGTTCTCTGGCTAGCCTTATTATGACTAAGACATGTACAAAGAGGATGGTTTTGTCCAAACACTCAATAATAATTTATCTAAACGTTAAAATAAATGTACTGAATGTGAAAAATTGGGGAGTACTGGATATTAATATAAACGCACTGAATATTTTTTAAAAAAGAGGATAAAAATGTATTATTGAAAAACAACTTAATCCCTGAATTATGAACTGTTACCAAGAAATTCATCTTTATATTCCAAAAACTTGCAAGATAATTCAGTTATTAGAAGAGAAAGTTCGCATTTCCAGCTTTAATATTGTTCAGCGTTCGTCGTAAACCTACCGACTGCACTACAGTCTCCTTTAATAATGTTGATCTTACCCCTGTCGAACAGATCCGCCACCTTGGACTACATCTGAACAAACGACTAGTCTGGAATCCTCATACAAGATTGAAAAGACAGGAAACTGCACGTCAATTTCGACTATTACAGCACTTTCTGGACAAACGGTCTAAACTTACAATTCATTATAAAAGACTGATCTACATGACTGTAATAAAGGCAATCTGGGCATACGGAGTTGAGCTTTGGGGTTCCACTCTCGTACCCAAACATTGCAACCCAAAGTCCTTCGTAAAATCCTCAATGCTCCTTCTTTGTCACAAATAAAATCATATATAAAGACCTTAATGTTCCATATGTAACCGATCTAGCCCGAACCATATATCACTCCTTCAATTGAAAGCTCCCTAACCACCCAAAGCCACTAGTTTCTAACCTTAGTTTCTCTTCAGTTCTTGACAATCCTCCGAGGTGCCTAAAAAGAAGATGGGCATGAGACCTGAGATTTAACTGAGATCAAAATTACTAAATGTATTATAATATACAGTTGTAAATAGCGATAAATAAATAAAAATATATTGTTATATTTATAAAATATTGTTGATACAATATATCGTTCAATATATTATAATTTACATTATTAATAAATATTCCTAATTACTAAGATTCCTTCCGTAATATGGTTTCATATTCCTTCCGTAATATGGTTTCATATTCCTTTACTGTAATATGGTTTCATATTTTTATACCATAATGTGGTTTCATATTCCTATACTATAATGTGGTTTTATATACCTATTCCATAATATGCTTTCCTATACTATAATATGAATTCAGAAACTGCAAAACTAACATTCTCTACTTCAGGAAATTTTACAGTAAACATTTATTTCTTTATTATGTTATTAATTAACCGAAACCTGTGTAAAAATTAAAAGAAATATTATACTTACTGCGTTTTTACTTTCTTGGCCACATCGATAGACAACTTTTCTTTGGTTTCATTCATTTGTTTATTATAGTATTTATTTAATTTATAAAATTAAATTGCTCTAAACTAGCAACTCCCTTACGCCTACACGCTATAAATAATTTTAACAAACATGTCAAATGACGTCATTAGAACTAAATTAATTTCACGAAACTGAGAAGGAGAATCAAATTTAGGAATTATTGATTGAAAATTGATAATTAGGATGATTACGTCATAAATGTTTATCCTGTTCTGGGAATTTCACAGAAATAAAAAACCTTTTATTTTATATCTCATAATTTGAGTAATCCAATGTTGCTAATTATGTATTAATTCAACTTGCATTTTCTTCTTTTATTTCTTGCGTTTTAAAAAAAAAAAATCAAACAAGGCTAAATACTTGGTTTATTGAAACTGGATCAGTTTTCGGCATAGTAACACTACATGTGAGGAAATAATTTCATATTTTATATCCATTGAAATTAAAAGTACATTATATACATTTTTATATATTCATGTAAGAATATCAACATTGAATTACAAAAATTATGAGTATAAAAAGCAATTCTGAAATTAAAAAACAAAAAACAAATTGCTTTCTTTATTTCAGTAAAACTCTCAGAAAGTATAAGCATTCATGACATTTCAGTTTGGCCAAGATGTAATGCTTCATTTTAGCATTGTAAAAGTCATTTGGTAATGATTGCGTTATTTCCACATCCTGTGTTTTCTTTTATTTAAAAGGTGACAGCACAAGAGAGCTGCTCGATGAAAAAAAAATTGGTCCATAACAAAAAAAATTAATTAATACTATAGTAAAAAAACAAATAAACCAAAGAAAAGTTAGCCATGGATGCGGCTAAGAAAACAAAAACTCATTAAGTGTAATAATTCTTTTAATGTTTGCACCCGTTTCGGCTTGAGTTAAAGACCTCACAACAAGTATAGAAGCAGCAACGAGTAAATTTAGAAATAGTAGGAAATTTATAGGATAATATGAAATGCTCGAATAGTGTACATAGAAATACATATAATAAATTTCATGCAAACAACTTTACTAACTTCATATTATGTTATATTTTAATATATTCCTTATTATTTTATTTTACATAATTCATGTAAATATAGTTATCATATGCTTTTAGAATTTTTTATATATTGAATTGTTTCAAATTATCCTATATTCGACTATGCCTTTATTTTTTTGTTTATTTATTTATTATTATTATTTTTTTTTTTTTGGTACGGCCGGAGGTACAAAGCACTGTCTGTGACGTCTTTCTTGTCTTAAGCGGTGTCAAAATAGGGGAGGCCTTGATGTTTTTATTTCGGAATTTCAGAACATACTGACTACTTCATGGAGTTCATTTATAAACAAGCACACGCATCCAAATCATCTCTAATGACTTTATATTTTGACCAACATCTTAAGTTCTATGCAAAGCTACGACATTACTTTGAAGGAGGGTTACCCTGGATTGATCCTCTCCCGATTGGCGATGCTATTTGTTGATATTCCTCCCAACAGAGGTCACTTTGGACGAGGTTTCTACCCCCTCCCCTAAAGAGGAGGAGGGGGGAGGGTTGTACCCCTTTCAGTGATAGAGGGCGAGGGGCTCTCTAATTAGGAGGACTCGGGCGCCCAGTGAGCCTGAAAATTAGGGCCCTTCCTTTCAACACCGCCTTTTTTAGTCTTTTCCTCCTCGAACCTTTTGACCGCCGTTCTCTTTGCAGCTCTTAAGTATACTTGAAGGTTCTTATCTTTAAAAAAAAGTGATTACAAAATACAGTTTAAAGGCCTACTTGGAGATAGAGTCAGTCTCTCCTTTATAAATTTGTAATGATCTTATTTGTTTAAATAAAATCTTCATCTTATATACTTTCGGTCCATTTATCCTTTAAAATTAATGGCTCATAAGCTTACGAACGGGTGGTTTAAAATGATCTCTCTTCGCAACTAACCGTTAGTTCGTTGAAAATATAAAATCATTATAATTTGTTAATTTTAAATGGTATAGACATTTTTTATATAAATATATACTTAGCACTAGACCAACGAAAATTTTATTTGAAATTACATTTTGAGAAATATGATTTTTTTGGTTTAGGTAATTTAATAATTACACCATTTTAGATTAATAAATGAATTTATTTGTGTATTCGTTACCTTCCAACAATGTTCCGGATTTATTTCTATCTTCAGACTGCTTCAATTAATTAATAATGAATTCACCATACATTTATCTTTTTCACTGAAGCTTCTATTTTTTTTTTAATTTCTAAATTTGTTGACTAATAAATAATTTAGCATGCCAAAATTTAACATTATCCTAATTTTAAATTTCTAGTGAAAGCGAAGTAGCTCTGAGAGTAAAATACTGTGCTGATTCTCTAATCTGGGCTCAAATTCAGATGTAGCAGATTATGTAATAGGTGTTTTTTTCAAGACCACGCTCAGCCACGAGATTTTTCCTGTGAGGGAATTCCTCATAGTCAACTCACTGCTAAAG